>NC_088358.1:677500-957500 GCF_036884655.1 Musa acuminata AAA Group | reverse complement strand
AGATTTTTTTTTTTTAGATTCTGATAAATATTTTTTTTTGGATGAACTCTTAGAAAAAGTTCCTAAGCTTTACAATTTCTTGTAGAACGATGCAAGTGTGAAAAAATTTCTCAAAGAACGCCTTTGATTGTTTGAAAAGATGATTTTGCTCTTTGTTAATTTGAAAATTTTCTATCCAACCCTAGTCATGCCTCCACTCATACCAATCCTAATCGTGCCTTCGCCTTACATGTTGCTGCCCTAGTTGCCCCTCGACCCTCACTATCATCACTGGTCATGACGACAAGTCATCCCCCCTCCTTCCTCGCCCCTAGCCAATGGCGAGGAGGGGGCACGAGTAGTTCTTACTAACGAGAAACGGGCACAAGGAAGTTGTGCATATTTCATCAGACACCATTGGACCCCTAACTCTTACCATTGTCGTTGGCTGGTCATGTGCAACATCGCTTGCACCCTTGCTCGCATAAGAGTGATGAGGGTGGCTTCATCTTTGGTCTAACGGGTTGCAAAGAGGGCCACTATGGATAGCGACACGATCAGGGACTGAACAAAGGGCGATGATTAATATAGATAGGATAACTATTTTGAAAATTTTGTTTTGTGAGAATTTTTCAAGCTTCATGTACTATTTAAGAAATATAAAATTTATATATATTTTTAAAATTCATCCTTTTTATCCTTCCATTCTTGCAGAAAAAAAGAAAAAAGAAAAAAAGGGCAAGGTCCCTTTATGAATGTGTGCTTGCATGTATATTTACTCGATTCAATTCTGACACCATGTGTAATCACCAATAATATTCTCCCTTAATATAAATTAATTTTTACAAATTATATATTATTTTATTTAAATTATTAACTTTATATTTATATAATATGGTTAAGAAAATGATTAAAATTGATATCTTTAATTATGTGGATAAGTTAATAATTTTACTAATTAATTAAATTATTAATTAATTTATTTCTTAATAAGTGATATGATTTTTAGAAAGTAAATAGTTTATATTTCATTTTTATGTGTGAACCATAAGAAATAAATATTATATTTCTATCTTTATATGTGAAAGTAAAAATAATTCAGGAGCTTATTGGATAATTCAGAAGCTTATATGTGAAAATAAAAATAATCTCTATTTAGTCTTATTGGGTCTCACCCAAAAGATCCAATAATTCAGGAACTTATTGGATATATAATAAAATATGAGCTCCAACAGATATCTCATATCCGAATCTCTACTCATCGCAACACCTACCATATGAGTGTGACCCTCTAAGCCTAATATTGAGCTGGCCATGAGTCATACCTACCAAAACTCCTTCTAACTCAGTGATTATTATCTCCATAATAATTCACTCGACTCATCGACTATAGACGTACTAGGCCACTATGCCATAGTCCCCTAACGATACAGGGGGATCCAATCCAATAGACATATCTAACCTTAGTTATCATGTATCTATAGTCCTTCATCCATATAATATCCTAGAGATCGTATATCGAGTATGGTACTATTAAGCCTATACAGAATCTACTCGAGGCTTGCTTTAATCGGATTCTCTCGGAGAACTCTTTCTCTTCTAATCTGAATGATCCTAGTTAGGGATTTGCTTAAATAAGAATATATAAGATATTTTTTTAATGATACCGAGAGTGTATGATCCATTTTCGACACTTAATTGCTCTCATAAGGTTGGTTGCCACTTCCAATGATCGGTTGTGTTAGATTTGAAACTTTTAGACCTATAAATCTAGTATCAAATAGTGGAGTACTCATATAGGATATCCTTATTGAATCTCGGATTTTGATGATAAAACTAATCGACATATGTTTATGTTTTAATCTACGTTTTGAGTGGTGCAGGATGCTTCAATCAGGATCAGACAATTAAAGCAAGAAAAATCATGTTGTGCCAGAGGAAAATATGTCAGAAGATTGAACATCGGGCTGGAGGAACAGTCGATGTATCGATAGAAGGCTTCGGGCCGTGGATTCGGGCATTGGGCCAAGAAGAGCGGATATTGCGCTAAGGATATCAGAGTTGCGGAGTCAACTGACTGATTGAGCAATAGGTCGTAAAATATTAATAAATGCTTAATATGTATGATATGTTCATAATGATGATTGGTTTATTCGGTATCGTGTATGAAAAATAAAATGTAAGTTTTTGAAAATGTGCATGTTTTAATTTGAAAATATAATGATTCACAAATAAGATTGATACTTATCTTTGTCATAATTTGAAAATTAATGTAAAAGGTCTTCCCTTCTTTTTGACAATGATAAAGGGGGAGCAAAATGTGCTAGAAAGCAAATTTGCTAGCTCGCACAATTCAAGAAGAAAGCAAAAATTACACTTCTCAAAAGAGAAGAAATTGCTATCTTGAACATCACCAAGAATTATTAGCTTGAAATCTTAAAAAGATGCAAAAATATGCTATCTTGCAAAGAAAACCAAATATGCCAACTTGTATATCTTTAAATTTACTAGCTTATATGTTGTAAAACTTGCGTATCTAAAACTTGATAGCATGAATGTTCTAAGCATGATATAATACTTGCTAAATTTTCTAGTTTCAAATTGCATGATGATAAAACTTGATATTATATTTTTCATGCAATGAGTTGAACTTAGATATATCAAACTCTTGATAGTTGGAACTTCTCCTTTTTGTTGATGACAAAGGGGGAGAAGTATGTTGATGTCATACATGATTTGATCATGGCATGTTGCTTGGATTTTTTAATCTAAAAGTTTTTATCAATATGGCATATTGATAGGAGGAGTTTGTTTAAACTCCGGGAGTTAAGGTTAACTTCGTCGTCGATTGATTGCATCATCAAAAAGGGGGAGATTATTGAATCTCGGATTTTGATGATGAAACCAATCGACATATGTTTATGTTTTAATCTGCGTTTTGAGTGACACAAGATACTTTGATCAGGATGAGATAATTAAAGCAGGAAAAATCATGTTATGCCGGAGGAAAACATGTCAGAAGATTAGACATCGGACCGGAGGAACGATCGACGTATCGACAGAAGGCTTCGGGCCGTAGATTCAGGCATCAGGCCAAGAAGAGCGGATATTGCACCAAGGATATCGGAGTTGTTGAGTCAACTGGCCGATTGGGCAATAGGCCACAAGAGAGGACGATGCGTCGAAAAATCGGACGAAGCGTCGAGGAACCAATGACATGCCGAATAACTTGATTAATACTTAGTATTAATTGTCTAGATCTAAGTATGTTTTATATGTGCAGGATTAACTACGATAGCAAGACATGTAGCAAAATGAAGTTTCAGAGTCAAGGACGCGATTTTGTTGGGAGTTTGAGAGTTCGTCGGAAGTCGGACGTTCGTCGGAAGTTCTGGCGAACCAGCCGAGAAGTCTTGGAGCTTGCCAGAGAAGCTCATCGGAACTCACCAAGAAGATCATCGTGAAGTCCAGGAGCTTGCCGGGAGTCCGCCGAAACATTGCCGAGAGATCGTCGGAAGTTCACCGGAAGATCACTGGAAGAATAGACTTACGGACTTGTTTAGCTCAGATTATGTCTTAGATTTCGTAGTTAGCAGGTAATTGGGTTTGGATTTATGCCAACCCAATTAGGGGCCAGCTAGGCGTATGTAAGGATTATGTTGGGCCCAATAAAAGGCCCAAACAATGTCCTAAGAAGTCTCACCATCGTGGCACAGTCTTCGAGACTGTGTTAGGCGATGGTACTGCCAGTCTGGGTGGTGGTACTGCCCAGCACTGCACCCCACATGGTGGTACCGCTAGACCTAGGCAGTAGTACTGGCTAGGGCAGTGTCAGCGTCAAACTGACACTGAGCGGTGGTACCACCCAACGTAGGCGATAGTACTGCTCGTGCCCGGGGAACCCGAGATGGGAGAGTTTTAGGCTCCAAGTTTGAATCAACTTGAAGTATATAAATACCCCTCTCATCCCTAGTTAAAGAACATAAGCACAGAGAGATTAAAAGAGAGAAAACACTACTGCGATCATAAGTGTATTCCCTCCTCTAGCTTAAATTGAGATTTCTGTTTAAAGAGGAGAGTAAGTACTTGTAAGGGTTATCTCTTAAACCCAGTAAAAGGAGAAGAGGGGTGTAAAAGGTGATTGACCTTCGCCTATTGAAGGAAGGCCTCTAGTGGATGCCGATGACCTCGTCGGAGGAGGAAGCCGAAAGTGGATGTAGGTCATGTTGACTGAACCACTTTAAAAATTTGGTTTACATTTCTTTAAGTAATTTATCTTTACTGCAAACCACTTTAATTATTTACTACCTTTAAGCTATCTTTATACTCTTACTTCGCCATCAAAGTTAAGCATTTCCGAGTTCAGTTTTCAACGTACGAAAAGATTTTCTAAAATCGATATTTTTATCTGCTGCACTAATTCACCCCCCCTATTAGTGCCGACTCTTAATCCTAACAATCCTTAGTGTCTCAAGTTTAAGAACCAGACACACAACTAGGACCATGTAATCATTATTTGACAATGAGATATAATAAACCATCTAACATTCTATAAGTAAATTAATTAGTGAATTCATTCTTCAATGAGTACTTGCATTGTATCTCTAGTGTCCCCATAGGAGCATCTATGAGACCAATCGCCTCCATCATATGGATAGGTATACAACACACTAGTTTTCTTAATTATCTTGATGTCCCTCTTAAGTAACATATGATTGAGATTATTTGGGGTCTATGTTTAAAAATGAATCGACCTTGTTATTATAATCTTATTATTATCCAATTCCTATTACATAGATTCATGGACATCACAATATATGCAACATGCAATATAAAATGAGAAAATGTTAGTAATAATAATAAGCAAAAAGACTACATAGCGTGTCACAATTTGGCTATGACTATGAAACACTATATGATATTATCCAATTTTCTCGCTCTTCATTGGTTTGAACTCATTAATTAATTAAATCATATAGGTTTAATCGGTTTAACTTGGTTTAGGGTGATTCTAGACTAATTTGGCTAGTTTAAACCTACTTAACCTAATTAAAATTAATCAAATCTAAATTAGACCAGGGTGATTCTAAAATGATTCTATAAGGATTTGATATTGTTTTTATTAGGTCATAATTGAAGTGAGTTTAGTTCAAGTCAATTGAGCTATTTCAATTAGGGTTTTGGTTGATCGAGGACTATTGAGAGATTAATGTCTCACATTATTATGACATGATGATCTTAGAAGTTTTATACGAAGATGTTATTTGGAAATGATTGTTGGTTTATATATTTTTTAAGTTTTTGATATTGATATGATTATTACCATGTGGTATTTGTGACTATACTATAGATCTACATTAGAAGTGCAATGAAAGGAGATATGAGACCATTATAATATGGAGCCACTAATGGATATAGTCTAATATATCATACATCAAGCATGGTCTCTCATGATATTTTATCATACTATTTCTCGGATGCATACATGAATAAATGAATAAACGTAAATGAATGTTCATGGTTATTTATGTATTCCTACCGAAGATACGTAGGGCGATTCCCTTCAAGGTTTAGTAGGTCGTCAAACGTGATGGTTAAATGATTCCTCTATTCGTTATTGGGAGGAATGTGCTTTAACTTGGGCATATGAGGTTAACTTGGGTAGATGAGGAATACCGCTCCATTCATTATTAGGAGTATAATATAAGATTTCTCCATCCGCTATTGGGAGATTGCACAATCGAGTATGATTATTATCTAACTATTATGTATGTATTGCACAATCGCCACCGCATGATTTTATTTATTATATAAGAATTATTATATGAGTTATATAATGAATTGATAAATTATTATTTTATATTAAATTATTAATATTTATATATATTTTATAAATATTAAAAAATATTTTTATGATTTTTTAAAGATTCCTATGTGATTGTTGATATATTTCTATCTTATATTTATTTTTAAAATAGTCTATTACTTTATAATAAATCTAAGGTCCAGTGGAAGATATGGTATTTTTTTAGTTAATAAAATATTTATTATAATAAAAAAAATTAAATTAAAAATTAAAAATCTTTATAAATTAAAAATAATAAATAAAATAAATTATTATGTTTTATAAATCTAAGATGCGATAACAGATGCACTGACGAGGACACGACAAGTCAGAAGGGAATACGGGAATATCTACATGCTGACTACTTTGCAGAGCAAGTGGCGAAACGGGTGACTTATAATTCCAGTTGACAGTAGTATATATATATATATATATATATATATAAAAGGCGATGACGATTGAAAAGACGGCCAGTTCGAATCAAGTCTGAGGCCTTTGACTTGGTGTCAGTGACGTATGTGTATTCCACACTCCCGTGGCGTGAGAGCGGACGCACCGAGCGAGAGTAAGTTGGCCGTCACCAACTCCCTGAATAATCTGAGCCAGTATATATATATATATATAGATAAGGGCGATGGCGATTGAGAAGACGGCCAGTTCGAATCAACTCTGAGGCCTTTGACTTGGTGTTAGTGACGTATGTGTATTCCACACTCCCGTGGCGTGAGAGCGGACGCACCGAGCGAGAGTAAGTAAGTTGGCCGTCACCAACTCCCTGAATAATCTGAGCCAGTAGTAGACATTTGTTCTGCTGGCAACAATTATGGCGTACGGACAAAAGGGATCGCTTGATTGACTGACCAACACAGTGATGACATGCTTTTCGGCCTAAAGCTTCTAATATATGTCTCCTTCGATCGGGAAGAGAAGTCGGTGGTTTTACGGTCTATCATATGGCCAGACACCGGATTGGTTTGAACGAAGAACAAATCATAATAACTCGAAGCATAAGACGACTTTAGTGACGCACGCACCACTAATGACTGTTTTTCTCACTATCTAGTTGATCGTTGCTTGCTTGGTACTTGTCATCGACGTATGTACGTCATGCCGATCCAAGGAAGAAAGTAGCTGAGGCATTCGATAGTCCAAGCACAATTTGTTGGCAAGAACATAAAGAAATGCTTCGAGTTTAGTTAGTCTCATTAAGAAATGCAAAACAAAGACCCCACACAGTTACAGAGAATTCCTCACCCGCTTTAAGCCGCAGATTTGCTGAAGCATCAGGAACAAGTTAAAGCCTTTTTTTTTTTTTCCTGCTTATAATTGTAAGCCTTGATTTAGTCATATTTTATTTAGGCATAGGAGAGAGTGATGCTAAAATTCTGCTTATAAAAATCTTGTAAAACTATAATTTATTACAATTGGATTTATCATAATGTCCCCTCACACACACACACACACTCTCTCTCTCTCTCTCTCTCTCTTCTCCTACCACTTTGACCTGTCATCTTTGAGGGTATGGTTTTTCACTTAAAAAAAAAAAGGTACATAATTGAATATAAAAATACTATTAAATATTGTCAATAGTAGGAAAATTCACATTAAGTTTGAAAAGAATCCTTAGATGAAAACTTTTTAGGTAATTCACAAGAAATAACAAATCTGATTAGGATGTTCACAAAGAAAGAGCTCCTTAGACTTGACTTACTAGTCGGCCATGATAACCCCAGAGGAAAGAGTGATATGTGAAGCACTATGCGAGAACCATGTGCTGCACTCCTAAAGCCTGATCTGATCACCTTCTTTGTGTATAGGACTACTATTTTCCTTAGAGAGACTAATCTGATATGAAACACCTTCATGAAGAAAGAGCTCCTTAGACTTGACTTACTGATCGGCCAGTCAATCCATGACAACCCCAGAGGAAAGAACGAAATGTCAGGCACTTAGCAAGAAGCATGCACTCCACTCCTCAAGCCCAACTATCTTCTTTGTGTACAGACAGAACTACTACTTTCCTTAAAGGAGGACTAACCTACCGCTCTCTACTATATATATAAATATATAATATAAGCAACAAATTTAATAGATAGAATTGCTCCGAACTATAATCAAAGATTAGACAATGCTATTCCGACTAGAAGAGACTGGGAGTCTTAAAAGTATTTGTGAAAAGCTTTTCTCTCTAAAACATTATAATTTTATTGGATTTAATACAGAAATTCTACAACATCTCTTAACTAGATTAAGAGATGTTCACTACTTAAAATGCACCGCCATGGACTATCATTATCAAATCATTCCAACAAGGAACATCGTGCATTTTTATAAATATTATATATATATATATATATATATAATATTATATATAAAAGAAGAAATGTGCATTTCATAAATTTACTAGGAAGTGGACAAAGTGCTACTTACTACTACTACACGAGAAAGAGGCAATGTAAAAAAGCAAAGAGGAAAAATGGTTTTCTAGTATCTACATTTATAGTGGCATATTGAACTCTTGGGTTCCAATAATCACATGATTATTACTGGACCAAGTGCAACTCCCACAGAGGCTACTAGCACAGTCAATCCAATCCCAGCTACCTATCAGTGTCTCATTCAATAAGAGCTCTATCGACTAAGACGCGGCGATAGGCCAACTAGTATTCAGGAATATAGTATTTCTCTTTCTAGTTAGAGATTTAGGTCACCTGGCCTTCTTCTTTCAAGTCCCCCTCCTTTTTTTTTTCGTTTCACCTCGCCTTCTTCTTGCTCTTTTCTCTTACAACTGTTTCCTCATCCTTTTTACTCTCCTGTTTCTTCTTCACTTCTTACGCGGCGACGAGAGAACATCCACCGAACTACCCGCACGAGATAAGATCGGTTGGGACGGAAAGAATAGGAAGATGATTTAAAAAATAAAAAAAAGAAAAGAAATAAATATTCCTAATCTATTCAATTTGATCTCAATAAATAATAAAGGGCATTGTTGACTTGTTAATAGGTCAAGAAACCAGTCGAGCCCTAAAGCCGATGGATTCAAGAGCGGGAGAGCGGGAGAGGGTTCACAGTTTGAACCGGTCTGTCCAATTCGGTGCTAATCTATGCTTCCGAGGCCTTCTGACGACATGTAATGTGAGAGGCTGATGTGGCTGTACCAGGAAAAACGCAACTGAACTAACTAATACAAGAGGACGAAGGGGTCTGTGACTCGACCAATCTACGACGCTACATTTGCACACTAGGAAACTACAAATTTCATCAAACACTGAATTCCTTAATTCCTTCTCTTCCAAATTTTTATGAAATTGCAGGACCGACATCTGTATTCCTCGTACTGAGTCAGTCAATACCAATGCATGACGATATGATACAAAGAAAGAATGTAGAGCTATAATTTCCTCGTACTGGAAATTCAAGAATGTAGAGCTATAATTATAAAGATACAAACTCAACAGGAGTAGTAATAGAAATAAGACTTTATAACGTATTAATATTATATGATATTATAAGTCGATTTTACTATATGATAACATATTAATGCATTTATAATGTTGTAAAGTTACGACATGTGCTTATACAATCCTACCACCAAAATATTGAGCTTCCAGACATGATTGTATTGTTTCCCAATAAGTTTATACAAAAAGGAACAATAAGAATATGTATTTAGTTATGTGGTTGTAAAAACATACGGTTTTACAAAATATATTATCCTAATTATATCATGTAGATTAGGATTGTAAATGATACTGACGTGATTTCGTGGTTTATGAATAAGGTTTCACTTCTGCATTCGTAATCTCACCATACGCTTGCACTACTTGGTTATGTGGTTTCCAATTTTCCCTAACACTGGTTCAATCACTAGATAAGTACAAGTTTTAATAAGGCCTTATATTATATTCATGTGGCTATCTAATAACTTCCACAACTACTTGCTAGTTGAATTTGGTAAAATGAGATTATTCGGAAAGACACAATGAATGTGAATGTTGAGATCATAGACTGAATTTCTAGTAGTAAAATCATAATCAGAAAAATTTTTATGTTGTTCTAGAAGAAATAAAAACGAATATTTCTATGAGCTTCTAGGTATTTTATGATTCTTTCTCACATCAATTGCTAATTCTTTCTCATTTTTATTACTTTAGCAGAATTATTTGCAACTGCATATTTATGGTATATTTTGATGAATGGAAATATAATTAAAGTCTCTATTGTTTGAATTGAAAGATAGAGGTTATTTTTATCAATTGAATTACTAATGACTAGTCACTAATCTTCGAAGCTTCATGTTAAGACTATATATAGAAACGGGGGATAATTACATATTACTCCTATAGTTAATTATAATTAGTATCTTGATCCTTATGCTTTAAAAAGTAGTATTGGAATCTCTACGCTTATGAAAGTAAAACATTTAACTTTAATTCTCCTCACGTCACTAATTTTGTTGATGTAAAAAATCACACGTATTGTCATGTGCAAAAGGGTGCAAATGGAAAGGAAGGCTTTCACATGCTTTCCTCCCTGCATTCGTGGGTGATGGAGAGAGCTGGTTCGACGTTGCCACTATAGTTGTTTTGTTGGTGGAGGTAGCGACAGTGACGTGAGCTGCTACATCGCATCACTCCTATAACATTCCTCATTTTTAAAAATTTTGTAAGGGTCTATTTGTAATGAAGGGACCTAAATATAAATATTAGAAATATGATATGATTTGTGAAACATTCATATTAGGTTTAAAAAAAAATGATGGATATATGTCACTAGCTAACCTAAGGTTGGTGCCACCTATGTTTGTTCTAAGGATGATACATAAGCTTTTTTCATGCATGCTTGCCACCTTGCAATCTTTAGATTAGCCAAATCTAATGCATTAGAGGAGATATTAAAGGTGAAAAACTTAAGAGCTACAATCAACGTGAGTTTGAGAAGAGAAGGGAAGAGAAATTGAAGTAGAGGAAGAAAAAGTTTTGCTTTGCCTTGAGATCTTGCATCAATTCCACACATTTGAGACTCAATTTTTCTAAGGCAAGTGTTCTAACTCCTTCCAAATCTTGATATTTGATTTCATCTTAATTCTAAAAACTTTGGAAGATTTTGACTTCATACTTGATATTTCTATCATTTGGATATAAAACTATGAATTTGAATTTTTTTGAGATTTGACCTTTCTATATTATTCTTGCCATAACTTTCTACACAGATTCTTGATTTCGTAAAAACCAAATGCATCCGAAAATAAACTCAACTCTTTTTTTGTATACTGAGATTAAGAAATTTAGTGTTTATTTATCTGCCAAAATTGTTATTTCAATTGACCTTATGAAATCTGTAAAATAGAGACAGTCGGTTTTGACATTTTAGTACTCTCTGTTGAAAACTCTGATTTATGTGAAACATCATTTATTGGAAACTAGACTCATAAACCTTTCTATGCATATCTGATTTGAAAGATTTGAAGCATAAATGCCTATCGATTTATCTGTTCTTATCAACTCTATAAATTCTGTAAAACAGAGATAATGTTCTCTAACCTTTGGTTACTAAATTATTTATGACTCCTTATTCAAAACTCCAATTCATACTGCTAGTCATATGTGCCCTACAAACCAATCATGTGAGTGATAACACATGTGACTTGACATACAATTTTTTTGCTTATTATATTTTGGTATTTATCACTTTATATTGACTATTGCATATATGCATGTATATATTGTGATATCCTTAGATTTGTGCAATGGGAATCGGATCGTGATGAGATCACGATAATGAGATCGATTCAATTTTAAACATAGATCCTAAATAATCCCTGTCATAGGATACTCGAGACGGATATCGAGATAACCGGACAGACTAGTGTGTTGTATACTTGTTCATATGATGGATGTAGCTAGTCTTATAGTTGCTTATGTGGGGACACTAGGGATACAGTACAGGTGCTCATTGGAGAATGAGTTCACTGATTGATCCGCTTATGGAATGTTGGATGGTTGATGATGCCTTATTATCAAACAGCGATTCCATGGTCCCATTGGTGTATCTGATCCTTAGACTTGAGACACCAAGGATGTCCTATATGAGTGCTTCACTCTTTGATACCAGATTTATAGATTTGGATGTCCCAGATTTAGCACAGTTGGTCTTCAGGAGTGGTAGTCAACCTTATGAGGGCTGTTGAGTGTCGATAGAGGATCATCCACTCTCGGTGTCATGAGAGGAATATCCCATGTATTCTTGCTTAGACAAATCCTTGGCCAGGGTCATTCGGATTGAGAGAGAAAAAGTTCTTCGGGAGAATCCGATTAGAGCGAGACTCGAGTAGAAATTGTATGGGTCTGATAGCACCATGCCCGGTATACTATCTCTGGGATATTAGATGGATGAGGGACTATAGGTCTACGGTAACCGAGGACAGATAGGTCCAATGGATTGGATTCCCCTGTATCGTTTGAGGATTATGACGTAGTGGCCTAGTACGTCCGTAGTCGATGAGTCGAGTGAATTATTATAGAGATAATAATTCAGTGAGCAAGAAGGAGTTCTGACAGGTATGACTCACGACCAGCTCGATATTGGGCCTAGAGGGTCACACACATATGGTAGGCATTGCGATGAGTAGAGGTTCAAATATGAGATATCTATCGGAGCCCCTAAATTATTGGATCCTATGGATGAGATCTACTAAGCACCCATGAGAGATTATTGGATAGAGATCCACTAATCTAAGAGGCTTGGGTAGTTGGATAGAGATCCAATACCCAATAGGGGAGGATCCATTAGGGTTAAGTTGATAGAGGACCTCTATAAATTGGAGGGAATAAGTGGTTCATAGGCTAGAGCCTTTGATTGCCTCTCCTATTCTCCTCCCCCTCTCCACCTCAGAGTAGGCCCGAAGTTTTGAGGAGCATCGTCGTAGCCCTACTGTGTGGATCACCACTAGAGAGGAGGGCGCTTGACCTCTTTCACCCTCTCATAGAGATCTGCAGGGACACAGGGATAAACGATCTCCCTAGGTAACACAATATATTTTATATGTAGTTTTAAGTTTCGTGGATTTTTGCGCACCAATCTTCGCACGACGATGAACATATATTTGGGAATTGTGGATTTTGTTTTCTATTCTTCCGCTGCACACGTGATGTCGCCCCAAGATTTTCCAACAGTGGTATTAGAGCCTGGTTGTTCATGCGAAAGATTGGTTTTAAACTGCATTTGTTGTGTTTTTCAAAAGCTTTTAGAGTCAAAATCATTGACGCAAAACCAAGAAAGGGCAGCAACTATTGCTGCCCTTCCTGCCCTTGTAGATGGCAGCGCTGCCATCTGCGTGCAATAGGCTTGCTGTCGATGGTCGACAGCCACTGGCGCTGCCTGCAACTGCTGGCGGTGCCATTGATTGCCCGGGTGCAGAACACCTCATAGGAGCGACCGCCAATGGGGGCACCCACCTGCAGGGGCAGTACCCCCAACCCCCGCCGCATAGGTCGCCACCGATAGGGTGGCAGCGGTGGCAACAGCAAAGGAGAAGGAGAGGGTATTAGGGTTTTCTGGATAAAAGACCATTTTAGCCCTAAGAATTTAAGAAATTTCAATTCTTTCCGTTTATCCAAATTATGAAAGTGCCACTCAGAATTCAGAAAATTTCTTACATGTCCTTGATTTCAGAAAATAATAATTAATTAAAATATTTAATTAATTATTATTTTTATTATTATCTACTAGTCCTAAATAATAACGATTTATACATGTGATGTATGATATGCGGACGGATGATCATGGACTGTGTGATGTGTGTACTTGTGATTATTATTTTCGGGCTTACGAGCCTCCATTTTATTTCTCGTTTATTGTTGGGTCTGCGTGCCTATGATTAAGTTGTAATCACACGAGGAGGTGCAACGGGAGCGTAGAAGCGATAGCGGGACCCATGAGACGGACGATCGCGATGCATCAAGATGTCGACGAAATCGATGAGGACGAGATGGACGATCATAAGGCATAGAGATGCATCGCTGCATATGTAGATTTTGATGTGAATGATTAGGCCCACAGGCTTGGGCCTGATCAGATTAGGTTATGGTCCATGATCATCTAGTGTGATTGCTTATACACCTACTGGATATGTATATATATATATATATATATATATATATATATATATATATATATATATATATATATATATATATATATATATATATATATATATAAAATATGTATATGCATGATATGTCATATTAGGAGACCAAATCGTGGAAACCCCTCTCTCGATAATATTAAGTCAGTAAACGTGAGGCAATTAGATTAACCCACGTAGCCTTCCATCGTTATAGGTAGGAACCGATTTCTAGTGTAGATTGAGTTGGTTGAGTCCCTCGAGGCTCACTTATATCACGATTCACTATCTTACCTATGACATAGAGATGTCACCGGTAACCTGAGGACATGGTATGCTTGGTCAAGTCTCTCGAGGGTATATCATCGAATCAGACTCATCTTGTAACGATGGTGTTGACTTAACCGAACATCATGGTTGGTCAAGTTTCTCGAGACCATGGTGATTCGGAGGTCGAACAGGACGGGAATCACAAGAAGTTGTGATCGACAATAGTTGCCTACCTTTTGGGCTTAGTGTGATTGTTCGAGTCCCTTGAGGTTACATTAAAACACTGATTAGATCTTGATCCCCACTAGAAGTCTGCCGGAGACTTCTGTTTCACGTGCTGAGGGTGTCGTGTGACATGCCAGTAAAATAGTATGAGCATATTAAGATAGAAGTCCATATCTTGATTATTTATTTTTTATAAAATCTATATGTTATTTATTTCTGCTACGTCTTTATTTTTAGAAAATATTTCTTTCAAATCCCTTACGTGGCATACTTGATGTCAACCCCCTTACTAGTCCAAATTATACGGATTGACTCCATAACTTGAAAATTGTTCTCATGGCGGAGAAAATCGCGTACATCCTTGATATAGTGATGCCTATGCCCGAGGAAGGGGTAAGCGAGGATGAGATCGCTCGTTACGTGAAGTACATTGATGACTCTACTCTTGCTTAGTATTACATGTGGGGCTCTATGACTCTTAAGTTATAGAGACAACATGAAAAGATGGATGTTAGATCCATTCTCTTACATGTCCGTAAACTGTTTGAGGAATAGGGAAGGGCTCACCGATATGAGATATCCAAGAGCCTCTTTCGTGTTAGGATGATTGAGGGGACACTGGTTCAGAACCATATCCTAAAGATGACAGAGTGGATAGAGAAACTTACAGGTCTAGGAATGGTCCTAGAGGATAACTTATGTGTGGACATTATGCTTCAGTCCCTACCAGATTCCTTTTCATAGTTCATAATGAATTTTAATATGAACAAGCTTGAGGTGACTCTCCTAGAGCTCCTCAATATGTTGAGGGAGGTAGAGAGCACTATAAAAAAGGAGAAGTCAGTTCTCTACACTAGTGAGGCCAGAAAAAAAAAAAAACAGAAAAAATCCTATAAGAAGGGCATGGGCAAGGGCAGACAAGGTAAAGCAAATGTTGCTAAGAAAGACCCGGCAAAGGATAAAGGTCAGTGCTTCCACTATGACAAAGATGGGCATTGGAAGAGGAACTACAAAGAGTACCTTGTAGAGAGGGTGAAACAGAAGCTTGGAGAAGCTTCAAGTACATTCATAATCAATCTCCAATTGTTAGATTTTTGTGATATTGCATTGGTATTAGATACTGGTATTGCTTATCACATCTGCAATTTGTTGTAGATTCTAATAAAGCCAAGGAGATTGGCGAGAGGAATATTGCATAATGATTTATTTATGCTAGACACTACTCTATATATCATGAATGTAGGTGTGTCCAAGAGGAAACGAGATGAGGTAAACAGTACATATCTACAGCATTATAGGCTAGGTCATATCCATGAGAGAAAGATCCAAAAGTTGCTAAAGGATGTGTATCTAGATCCATTTGATTATGAGTCATATGCAACTTACGAGCCTTGCCTTCATGGAAAATTGACCAACTCTCCATTTAGTGGAACTAAAGAAAGAGTCACTGAGCTGTTGGAACTCATACATAGTGATGTATGTAGACCTATGTTAACTTATGTCATTGGTGGTTACTCCTACTTCATTACCTTTATTAATGATTTCTCAAGATATGAATATGTGTACTTAATAAAGTACAAGTCCGAGGCCTTTGAGAAATTTAGAAAATATAAGAATAAAGTGGAGGACCAGATTAGAAAGAGTATCAAGACCATTCGATCAGATTGAAGAGGTGAGTACTTAAGTACAGAGTTTACTTAGTTCCTCAAGGACCATGGGATATTATCCAATGGACACCTCCTTATACACGTTAACTTAATGGTGTGTCTGAAAGGAGGAATTGTACGCTGTTAGACATGGTACGGTCTATGATGAGTTTCACTAACCTACCCATCTCATTATAGGGATATGCCCTAGAGACCACAGCTTACCTTCTGAATAGAGTTCCAACTAAGTCGGTAGTTTCTACACCATATGAGATATAGAAAGGGAAGAAACCCGATCTTAAGGTTGTTAAGATTTGGGGCTACCCTGCCCATGTTAAAAGACATAACTCTGATAAGCTGGAATCAAAGATGGAGCAGTGCAAGTTCGTGGGATATCCCAAGGAAACTTATGAGTATTATTTCTATCATCTCAAGGACTAAAATGTATTTATAGCTAAGAGAGTGATATTCCTTGAGAAAGAACACAATCTTAATAGAGACAGTGGGAGCATGATATGTTGGAAAATCTTGGGGGCGACATCACATATGCAGTAGAAGAACAAGAAAATAAAATCCCCAATTTCCCAAAAAGATGTTTATTGTCGTGGAAAGATTGGTGCATAAAAAATCTGTGAAACAAACTGCGTATATAATATATTATGTTACTTAGGGAGATTGTATATCCCTGTTTCCTTGCAGATCTCCAGGAGAGGGTGAAGGAGGTCAATCGTCCTCCTCTCTAGCGGTGATCCACCCAGCAGGGCTGCGACGATGCTCCTCAAAACTCCAGGCCTGCTCTGAGGTGGAGAGGGGAAGGAGAATAGGAGAAGCAAGCAAAGACTCTAGCCTATAAACCACTGAATCCCTCCTATTTATAGAGGTCTCTTGTCAAACCCTAATTGATCCTCCCCTAGTGGGTATTGGATCTGCATCCAATTACCCAAGCCTTTTAGATTAGTGGATCTCTATCCAATAATCTCTTATAGGCTCTTATTAGATCTCGTCCATGGGATCCAATAATTTATGGGCTTATTGGATATCCAATAATATAGGGGCTCCGACGGATATCTTATATCCGAACCTCTACTTATTGCAATGCCTACCATATGTATGTGACCCTCTAGGCCCAATATCGAGCTGGCCGTGAGTCATACCTATCAAAACTCCTTCTAACTTAGTGAATTATTATCTCTATAATAATTCACTCGGCTCATCGACTACGGACGTACTAGGCCACTACGCCGTAGTACCAAGATGATACAGGGGAATCTAATCCATTGGACCTGTCTGTCCTCAGTTATCATGTACTTATAGTCCCTCATCCATCTAATATCCCAGAGATCATATATCGGGCATGGTGCTATTAGACCCATACGGTTTCTTCTAGAGTCTCACTCTAATCAGATTCTCCCGGAGAACTCTTTCTCTCTAAATCCGAATGACCCTGACTAGGGATTTATCTGAGCAAGAATATATGAGATATTCCTCTCATGATGTCGAGAGTGGATGATCCTCTATCGACACTCAATAGCCCTCGTAAAGTCGACTGCCACTCCCAATGACCAACTGAACTAGATCTGGGACATCCAAACCTATAAGTCTGGTATAAAAAAGTGGAGCACTCATACAGGACATCCTTGGTGTCTCAAGTCTAAGGACCAGATACACCACTAGGACTACGGAATCGCTATATGATAATAAGGCATCATCAACCATCCAACATTCCGTAAGCGGAATAATCTGTAAACTCATTCTCCAATGAGCACCTGTATTGTATCCCTAGTGTCCCCACACGAGCAGTTATGAGACTAGCTGCATCTATTATATGAACGGGTATAAAGCACATTAGTCTGTCTGATGTCCCTCTCGAGTAACTTATGACCGGGATTATTTAGGATATGTGTTTAAAGGTGAATCGGTCTCATTATCGTGATCTCATCTAAGGATATCACACAATATACATGCATATATGCAATAGTTAATATAAAGTGATAAATGCCAAAATATAATAAGCAAAAAGATATAAAGTGATAAATGCCAAAATATAATAAGTAAAAAGATTCCATATCAAGTCACACGTGCCATCACTCACGTGATTGGCTTGTTGGGCACATATGACTAGCAATCTCTCACTTGACCTAAAGCCAATCACCGATGTGTCTGATCCCCATCAGACCCCTATGACGCTCAAAGATAATCTGAGACAATGACTTTGTTAATGGATCTGTAGTATTATCTTCGGATGAAACTCTTTTCACTGCTACATCTTCTCAGGTTATTGATCTCTCTAATAAGTTAGAACCTCCTCAAAACACTTCTGGTGAGACCCGGGTTCCCTTATTTAAGTAATCTCCCTATAGTTGTTGTAATATAAGGAATCAGCTCCTCACTACTTAGTCCGACTTCTAGATCTGTGATGAACTTCTTCATCCAGACTCCCTCCTTTGTTGCCTCTACTGTAGCAATATACTCCGCCTCTATGGTTGAGTCAGCAATAGTATCTTGCTTAGAACTCTTCCAGCATACTGCTCCTCCATTCAAGGTGGACACATACCCCGAATTCGACTTGCTATCATCGATATCAGACTGAAACTTGAGTCTGTATAGCCTTTAACCCTGAGGTTACTACCTCCATATACTAGTAAAAGATCCTTAGTCCTTCTTAAGTACTTAAGGATACACTTTATTGCTTTCCAGTGCTCCAAGCTTGGATCCGCCTGATACCTGCTCGTGACACTCAGAGCATGCGCTATATTAGGCCTAGTACATAGCATGGCATACATGATAGACCCTATCGCTGAGGCATAAGATATCATATCCATGTTCGCCCTTTCTTCTAGAGTCTTTGGGGACATACTCCTAGAAAGCGATATCCTATATCTCATCGGTATGAGACCTCTCTTAGAATTTTTCATGCCAAACCTTTTGATAAAGGTTTCTATGTACTTAGATTGGAACAAGCCAAGCATCCTCTTGGATCTGTCTCTATAGATCCGAATCCCCAAGATATAGGATGCTTCCCCTAAGTCCTTCATGGAGAAGTGTCTAGATAACCAAGCCTTTACTATGGATAGCATTCCTACGTCATTCCCAATGATCAGAATGTCATCTACATATAATACCAAAAAGGTGATAGTGCTCTCACTTACCTTCTTGTACACACAAGGCTCATCTTCGTTCTTAACGAAGTCATAAGATCTGATTGCCTCATCAAATCTTATGTTCCAACTTTGGGAAGCTTGCTTTAGTCCATAAATGGATCTAAGCAACCTGCACACCTTATTTGGGCAGTTATTAGATACGAATCCCTCAGGTTGTATCATATACACCTCCTTCTCGAGGTTCTCATTAAGGAATGCAATTTTCGCATCCATCTGCCAGATCTCATAATCATAGTGTGCTGCAATAGCCAATATAATTCGGATGGATTTTAGCATTGCTACGGGTGAGAAAGTTTCGTCATAGTCAACACATTTCTTTTGACGATACCCCTTAGCCACTAGCCTTGCTTTATACGTCTCTACCTTTCCATCTACTCTGATCTTTTTCTTAAAGACCTACTTGCAACCGATGGGTACAATAACTTCGGGTGCATCAACTAGGTTCCAAACCTTGTTGGAGTACATAGAATCCATCTCAGAATTCATGGCTTCTTGCCACTTTCCGGAGTCTATACTCATAATAGCCTCCTCGTAGGTTTGAGGATCAACGTACTCAACAGTCTCTCCTTTAATATGTCCCACATATCTCTCAGAAGGACGGGATACTCTGCCAGACCTACGTAAAGTTGAAACTTGTGTATTAGGTACTTGAACATACTTGGACTGTAGAGTGGTGCTTGAGTTCGGTTCTTCAATCTCACTCAACTCTATCATGCTCCCACTGTCTCTGCCAAGAATGTGTTACTTCTCAAGGAACACTACTCTCTTGGCTACAAAGACCTTTTTATCCTTAAGATGATAGAAATAATACCCATAAGTTTCCTTGGAGTATCCTATGAACTTGCATCGCTTTGTCCTCAAAAATCTAACTTATCGAGGTTGTGTCTTTTAACGTGGGCAGGGCAGCCCCAAATCTTAACAACCTTAAGATCGGGCTTCTTCCCTTTCCATATCTCATATGGTGTAGACACTACCGACTAAGTTGGAACTCTATTTAGAAGGTAAGCTGCGGTCTCTATGGCATATCCCCAGAATGAGATGGGTAGGTCAGCGAAACTCATCATGGACCGTACCATGTCTAATAGCGTACGATTTCTCCTTTCAGAGACATCATTGAGCTGAGGTGTATAAGGAGGTATCCATTGGGATAATATCCCATGGTCCTTGAGGAATTGAGTAAACTATATACCTAAGTACTCACCTCCTCGATCTGATCGAAGAGTTTTGATACTCTTTCTAGTCTGGTTCTCCACTTCATTCTTATACTCTCTAAATTTCTCAAAGGCCTCGGACTTGTATTTCATTATGTACATATATCCATACCTTGAGAAATCATCAGTAAAGGTAATGAAGTAGGAGTATCATTGCTGGTACTATTCTCCTCCTCCTTTCTAGTAGCCTTGCGGTGCGTGTAAAGAGGGAGATCCCACAATGATTTGAGGAGTATCATTGCTATGTCCATTGTGTGGATCACTGCTAGAGAGGAGTACACGAGTTCTCTTTTATCTACTCCATCGGATCTAAAAATTTTGGAGATATATGATCTCCCCATGTAACACTTTTAACATAATACGTTCGATTTTTCAGTTTTGCAGTTTTCTCGCGCATTAATCATCGCACAATAACCAAGTACATAACTTTGGGAAATCTGATTTTATTTTTATTTTCCGCTGCACAGGAGATGCCAACCTGTGATTTCCTAGCAATGGTATCAGAGCCAGATTTATCGTGCGATGATGGGTTTATAAACTACATGTGTTGTGTTTAATCGCATAGAATTATTTTACACATTCTTGTTGCGTTTGACGTAGTTTTCAAATCTGAAAAACACTTTATTTTGTTGTATTTGGAGTGGTTCTTCAATGTCAAATTTGTTGACATAAATGAAGGACACCAGGGCGGCAACTGTTGTTGCCCGGTAGATCAACCAAACGCAGCGGCTGCGCAAGAGTTATAGATGAGCCACTTATCCGTCGAGCTAGCACCCATGGGCAAGGCACTCATGAGCAAGCTGCCTACACCAAGGGCAGCGCCCGCGAGAAAGGTGCTCATGGCAGGCCACCTACAAGTAGGGGCAGTGCCCGCCCGCAAGGGCGTAGCTCGCCATCATGCACGTAGGCCGCACGTTGGCCGAGGTAACGCTTGTTGGCTATCATTGCCCCGTAAGGCGGTGCCTGCGGGCAAGGTGGAGTCAGCTAGCGACCGCTAGCCCATGGACATATCGCCTATGACAAGGTGGCGCCAGTTGGCGATCAGCCAGCCCATAAGGGCAATGCCTGCAGGCTGGCCACCTTGCGAGCGATAGCTGCTTGCATGCAAGGTGGTGGCCATACGTGAGGTGGCAACGACCCCTAAGCGAGGAGGCACCGCACTGGTGCTTACCAACGACAAGGCGGCAGTCGCAATAACTTGTAGCTACTGCACTACCGCACTAACACCGACGGTAGGGAGATGGAGACCACAAGGAGTTATGGTCGTCGCATAGAAGAGATTAGGGTAGTAGTGTAATTTTAGGGCAAAAGGATAATTTAAGTTTGAAAATTTAGGTTATGTCCTTTTTGCCTAAATTACCAAAATATCATTCATAATTTAGAAATTTTCTTACATGTCCCTAATTTCATAAAATATTAGTTAATTAAAAAGTTTAACTAACTATTATTATTTATCTAGTAATTCTACATGATGATATATACATGTGATGTATGATGTGGGAAGATGATCATACACCGTATGATGTGTGTATGTGATTATTATTATTGGGGCTTGCAAGCCTCTATTTTTTCGTTCATTGTCAGGCTTGCATGCCTATAATTATAATTGTAATTACATGAGAGGCATGGCGGAAAACTAGAGGTGGCAACGGGATCCTCGAGACCAATTCAGACGATCGTGACGCATGGAGATACATCGAGGTGTCGACAGATCCGACAATGACAAGATGGATGATCACTACGCATGGAGATGCACTGATATACACATAGATCCTGATGTAAATGATCAGGCCTACTAGCTCGGGCTTGATCATATTAGGTTGTTTCATGTTGTCTCTATAACTTAGGAGTCATAGAGCCCAATATGTAGCATTGAGTAAGAGTGGAGTCATCAATGTAATTTACGTAGCGAGCGATCTCACCCTCGCTTACCCCTTCCTTAGGCGTAGGTATCACTATATCAACGACGTACGCAATTTTCTCCACCGTGAGAATAATTCTCAATTTGCGGAGCCAATCCGTATAATTTGGACCAGTGAAGCAATTGACATCAAGCATGCCATGTAAGGGATTTGAATGCGATATTTTCTAAAAATAAAGATGCAGCAAAAATAAATAACATGTAGATTTTGCAAGAGATAAACAATCAAGATATGGACTTTTATCTTAATATGCTCCCACTATTTTACTAGCGAGTCACGCGACACCCTCAGCACGTGAAATGGAAGTCTTCGGTAGACTACTAGTGGGGATCAGGATCCAATCAGCGTCTTAGTGTAACCTCGAGGGACTAGACCAATCACACTAAGCCCAAATGGTAGGCAACTCTTGCTGATCACAGCTCTTTGTGATTCCCATCCTATTCGGCCTCCTAATCACCATGGTCTCGAGGGACTCGACCAACCATGACGCTCGGTTAAGTTAACACCATCGTTACAAGATGAGTCTTATTCGATGATATACCCTCGAGGGACTCGACCAAGCATACCATGTCCTTAGGTCACCGGTGACATCTCTATGTCATAAGCAAGATAGCGAATCGTGAAATAAGTGAGCCTCGAGGGACTCGACCAACTCAACCTATACCGGGAATCGGTTCCTACCTATAACGATAGAAGGCCATGTGGGTCAATCTAATTGCCTCACGTTTATCGACTTAATATTATCGAGAGAGGGGTTTCTATGATTTGGTCTCCTAATATGACATGTCACACATATACATATTTAATATATATTTACATCGCATGCAACTATATATTCATATCTAGTATGTGTATAAGCAATCACACCAGATGATCATGGACCATAACCTAATGTGATCAGTTCTGAGCCAATAGGCCTAATCACTCACATCAAAATCTATGTGTGCAATGGTGCATCTCCATGCTCTGTGATCATCCATCTCATCCTCGTGGTTCCATCGTGCTAGTCATAAGTGCCCAGCAAGCCAATCACGTGAGTGATGGCACGTGTGACTTGATACAGAATCTTTTTGCTTATTATATTTTGGCATATATCACTTTATAATTATTGCATAAATGCATATATATTGTGATGTCCTTGGATTTGTGCAATGCGAATCGGATCGTGATGAGATCACGATAATGAGATCGATTCACCTTTAAACACATATCCTAAATAATCCCGGTCATAGGTTACTCGAGAGGGACATCGTGATAACCGGATAGACTGGTGTGCTGTATACCCGTCCATATGATGGATGCAGCTGGTCTCATAGCTGCTCGTGTAGGGACACTAGGGATACAGTACAGGTGCTCATTGGAGAATGAGTTCACTGATTGATCCGCTTACGGAATGCTGGATGGTTGATGATGCCTTATTGTCAGACAACGATTCCGTAGTCCTAGTGGTGTATCTGGTTCTTAGACTTGAGACACCAAGGATGTCCTGTATGAGTGCTCCACTCTTTGATACCAGACTTATAGGTTTGGCTGTTCCCAGATCTAGTACAGCTGGTCATTGGGAGTGATAGTCGACCTTACGAGGGCTATTGAGTGTCGATAGAGGATCATCCACTCTCGGTATCATGAGAGGAATATCCCATGTGTTCTTGCTCAGACAAATCCCTGGCCAGGGTCATTCGGGTTGAGAGAGAAAGAGTTCTCCGGGAGAATCCGATTAGAGCGAGACTCGAGTAGAAACCGTATGGGTCTGACAGCACCATGCTCGATATACGGTCTCTGGGATATTAGATGGATGAGGGACTATAGGTACATGGTAACTGAGGACAGACAGGTCCAATGGATTGGATTCCCCTGTATCGTCTGGGGACTACGGCGTAGTGGCCTAGTACTTCCGTAGTCGATGAGTCGAGTGAATTATTACAGAGATAATAATTCACTTAGTTAGAAGGAGTTCTGACAGGTATGACTCACGGCCAGCTCGATATTGGGCCTAGAGGGTCACACACATATGGTAGGCATTGCGATGAGTAGAGGTTCGGATATGAGATATCCGATGGAGCCCTTGTCTTATTGGATGCAGATCCAATACCCACTAGGGAAAGGACCCATTAGGGTTTTGACACGGGATCTCTATAAATAGGAGGGATTCACAGCCTCATAGGCTAGAGTCTTTGCTTGCCCTTCCTATTCTCCTCTCCCTCTCCACCTCAGAGTAGGCCTGGAGTTTTGAGGAGCGTCGTCGCAACCCTGCTGTGTGGATCACCGCTAGAGAGGAGAACGCTTGACCTCCTTCACCCTCTCCTAAGGATCTGCAAGGAAACAGGGATATACGATCTCCCTAGGTAACACAATCTCTATACGCAGTTTTGTGTTTTGCGGATTTTTTGCGCACCAATCTTCGCACGACGACGAACATCTTTTTGGGAGTCGGGGATTTTTGTTTTCTTGTTCTTCCGCTGCGCATATGATGTCGCCCCCCAATGATTTCCCAACAGTGGTATCAGAGCCAGGTTGTTCGTGCGAATGATTGGTTTTTGAACTGCGTGTGTTGTGTTTAGGAAGAATATTGACGTCAAAAATCGTTGACGCAAAAGCAAGGAAGGGCAGCAACAGTTGCTGCCCTCGATCTGCATGCCTGCAGCCAGCCGCAACCGCAGCCAGGCAGCACAGCGCCGGCGCATACGCAAGCGCTGTGCCTGCAGCAGCCGGCCGGCGGTCTGCTTGCAGCAGGCTTGCGGCCGGCGGGGCTGGCAGCCCGCTCGGTAGAAGCGCCTGCGGCCACTGAGCCCGCGGGCAGAGGCGCCACGGGGCAGCAGCGCGGGCTGAGGCACCGTAGGGCAGCGGCGCCTGTGGCCGCTGCTCCCACGGGCAAAAACCCCGCAGGGGCGGCCGCCAGCGAGGCAGCACCACCTGCGGGCGCTAACTCGCGGGCAGAACCGCCCGCGGAGGCGGCGACGCCCGCGGGGGCGCCCACCTGCAGCGGCAGCGACCCCAGCGGGCGTGCCACCTGCAGGCGAGGGCAGTGCCCTCGCCCTCGCTGCACAGGCCGCCGCCAGCAGGGTGGCGGCGGCGGCGGCGCAGCAGCGAAAAGGGGAAAGGGTATTAGGGTTTTCTACGCAAAAGACAGTTTTGCCCCTCGGAATTTGAGAAATTCTAGTTTCTGTCTTTTGTCCAAATTACGAAAATACCCTTAGGAATTGAGAAATTCCCTATATATCCCTGATTTCAGAAAATATTAATTAATTAAAAGGTTTAGTTGATTATTATTTTTATTATTATCTAGTAGTCCTACATGATGATGATTATTTATACATGTGATGTATGATGAGTGGACGGATGATCATGGACCGTGTGATGTGTGTACTTGTGATTATTATTATTGAGGTCTGCGAACCTCCATTATATTTCTCGTTTATTGTCGGGCCTGCGTGCCTATGATTAAGTTGTAATCACATGAGGAGGCGCAGCGGGAGCGTGGAAGCCATAGCGGGACCCACGAGACGGACGATCGTGATGCATGGAGATGCATCAAGATGTCGACGGAACCGACGAGGACGAGATGGACGATCACAAGGCATGGAGATGCACCGTTGCACACATAGATCTTGATGTGAGTGATTAGGCCTACTGGCTCGGGCCTAATCATATTAGGTTGTGGTCCATGATCATCTGGTGTGATTGCTTATACACATACTAGATATGTATATATATTTGCATGCGATGTAGATATATATTAAATATGTATATGTGTGACATGTCATATTAGGAGACCAAATCATAGAAACATCTCTCGATAATATTAAGTCGGTAAACGTGAGGCAATTAGATTGACCCACGTGGCCTTCCATCGTTATGAGTAGGAACCGAATCCCGGTGTAGGTTGAGTTGGTCGAGTCCCTCGAGACTCACCTATATCGCGATTCGCTATCTTGCTTACGATATAGAGATGTCACCGGTGACCTGAGGGCATGATATGCTTGGTCGAGTCCCTCGAGGGTATATCATCAAATCAGACTCATCTTGTAACGAAGGTGTTGACTTAACCGAGCATCATGGTTGGTCGAGTCCCTCGAGGCCATGGTGATTCGGAGGCCGAACAGGACGGGAATCACAAGGAGTTGTGATCGGCAAGAGTTGTCTACCTTTTAGGCTTAGTGTGATTGGTCGAGTCCCTCGAGGTTACACTAAGACGCTGATTGGATCCTGATCCCCACTAGAAGTCTGCCGGAGACTTCCGTTTCACGTGCTGAGGGTGTCGCGTGACTCGTTAGTAAAATAGTGGGAGCATATTAAGATAGAAGTCCATATCTTGATAGTTTATTTCTTGCAAAATCTGCATGTTATTCATTTTTGCTACATCTTTATTTTCAGAAAATGTCGCTTTCAAATCCCTTACGTGGCATACTTGATGTCAACCGCCTCACTGGTCCAAATTATACGGATTGGCTCCGTAACTTGAGAATTGTTCTCACAGCGGAGAAAATCGTGTACGTCCTTGATACAGTGATGCCTACGCCCGAAGAAGGGGCAAGCGAGGATGAGATCGCTCGCTACGTGAAGTACATTGATGACTCCACTCTTGCTCAGTGCTATATGTTGGGCTCTATGACTCCAGAGTTACAGAGACAACATGAAAAGATGGATGCCAGATCCATTCTCCTACATGTCCATAAATTGTTTGAGGAACAGGGAAGGACTCAACGATATGAGATATCCAAGAGCCTTTTCCGCGCTAGGATGACTGAGGGGACACCGGTTCAGAACCATGTCCTAAAGATGATTGAGTGGATAGAGAAACTCACAGGTCTAGGAATGGTCCTAGAGGATAACTTGTGTGTGGACATTGTGCTTCAGTCCCTACCAGATTCCTTTTCACAGTTCATAATGAACTTTAATATGAACAAGCTTGAGGTGACTCTCCCAGAGCTCCTCAATATGTTGAGGGAGGCAGAGAGTACTATTAAGAAAGAGAAGCCAGTTCTCTACACTGGTGAGACCAGAAAGAAAAGGAAAGCAGAAAGGTCCCTTAAGAAGGGAAAGGGCAAGGGCAAACAAGGTAAAGCAAAGGTTGCTAAGAAAGACCCAACAAAGGACAAAGGCCAGTGCTTCCACTGTGGTAAAGATGGGCACTGGAAGAGAAACTGCAAAGAGTACCTTGCAGAAAGGGCGAAACAAAAGCTTGATGAAGCTTCAGGTACATTCATGATCAGTCTCCATTTGTCAGACTCTTATGATAACACATGGGTATTAGATACCGGTAGTGCTTATCATATATGTAATTCGTTGCAGGTTCTGGCAAGGCCTAGGAGACTAGAGAGAGGCGAGATGGACCTCAAGATGGGTAATGGAGCAAAAGTTGCTGTATTAGCTGTTGGCGAGGTCGCCCTACATCTGCCTAGTGGAGCTTTTATTGCATTAGATGCATGTTATTTTGTTCCTTCTATTATCAAAAACATTATCTCCATTTCATGTTTAACAGTTAGTGGATATAAATTTGTTTTTGAGAACAATGGTTGTTCGATATTATTAGATGATAAGATCATCACGAAAGGAACATTGCATAATGGTTTATTTATGTTAGACACCACTCCACATATCATGAATATAAATGTGTCCAAAAGGAAACGAGATGAGTTGAACAGTGCATACCTGTGGCATTATAGGCTAGGTCACATCCATGAAAGAAGGATTCAAAAGTTGCTAAATGATGGATATCTAGATCCATTCGACTATGTGTCATATGCAACTTGTGAGCCTTGCATTCGTGGAAAACTGACCAACTCTCCATTTAGTGGAACTGGAGAGAGAGCCACTGAGTTGTTGGAACTCATACATAGTGATGTATGTGGACCCATGTCAACTCATACCATTGGAGGTTACTCCTACTTCATTACATTTACTGATGATTTCTCAAGGTATGGATATGTGTACTTAATAAAGTACAAGTCCGAGGCCTTTGAGAAATTCAGAGAGTATAAGAATGAGGTGGAGAACCAGACTGGAAAGAGTATCAAAACTCTTCGATCAGATCGAGGAGGTGAGTACTTAAGTACAGAGTTTACTCACTTCCTCAAGGACCATGGGATATTATCCCAATGGACACCTCCTTATACACCTCAGCTCAATGGTGTCTCTGAAAGGAGAAATCGTACATTATTAGATATGGTACGGTCCATGATGAGTTTCGCTGACCTACCCATCTCATTCTGGGGATATGCCCTAGAAACCGCAGCTTACCTTCTGAACAGAGTTCCAACTAACTCGGTGGTGTCTACACCATATGAGATATGGAAAGGGAAGAAGCCTGATCTTAAAGTAGTTAAGATTTGGGGCTGCTCTGCCCATGTTAAAAGACACAACCCCGATAAGTTAGAATCAAGGACAGGGCGATGTAAATTTGTGGGATACCCCAAGGAAACTTGTGGGTATTACTTCTATCATCTCGAGGACCAAAAGGTCTTTGTAGCTAAGAGAGCAGTGTTCCTTGAGAAGGAACACATTCTTGACGGAGACAGTGGGAGAATGATAAAATTGGCTAAGGGGTATCGTCAAAGGCAAGGTGTTGACTACGACGAAACTTTCTCACCCGTAGCAATGCTAAAATCCATCAGAATTCTATTGGCTATTGCAGCACACTATGATTATGAGATCTGGCAGATGGATGTGAAAACCGCATTCCTCAACGGGAACCTGGAGGAGGAGGTGTATATGATGCAACCTGAGGGATTCGTGTCCAAGAACTGCCCAGATAAGGTGTGTAGGTTGCTTAGATCCATTTATGGATTAAAGCAAGCTTCCCGAAGTTGGAACATAAGATTTGATGAGGCAATCAGATCTTATGACTTCGTTAAGAACGAAGATGAGCCTTGTGTATACAGAAAGGTAAGTGGGAGCGCTATTAGCTTTTTGGTGTTATATGTGGATGACATCCTCATCATTGGGAATGACATAGGAATGCTATCCACAATAAAGGCTTGGTTATCTAGACACTTCTCCATGAAGGACTTAGGAGAAGCATCTTATATCTTGGGGATTAGAATATATAGAGATAGATCCAAAAGGATGCTTGGCTTGTCCCAGTCCAGGTACATAGAAACTATTGTCAAAAGGTTTGGCATGGAAAATTCCAAAAGAGGTCTCATACCGATGAGACATGGGATATCGCTTTCTACGAGTATGTCCCCAAAGACTCCAGAAGAAAGGGCGAACATGGATATGATACCTTATGCCTCAGCAATAGGGTCTATCATGTATGCCATGCTATGTACTAGGCCTGATATAGCGCATGCTCTGAGTGTCACGAGCAGGTATCAGGCGGATCCAGGCTTGGAGCACTGGAAAGCAGTAAAGTGTATCCTTAAGTACTTGAGAAGGACTAAGGATCTTTTACTAGTATATGGAGGTAATAGCCTTAAGGTTGAAGGCTACACTGACTCAAGTTTTCAGTCTGATGTCGATGATAGCAAGTCGAATTCAGGGTATGTGTACACCTTGAATGGAGGAGCAGTGTGCTGGAAGAGTTCCAAGCAAGATACCACTGCTGACTCGACCACAGAGGCGGAGTACATTGCTGCATCAGATGCAGCAAAGGAGGGAGTCTGGTTGAAGAAGTTCATCACAGATTTGGGAGTCGTGCCGGATAGTGAGGAGCCGATTTCCCTATATTGCGACAACAACGGGGCAATTGCTCAAGCGAAGGAACCTAGGTCTCATCAGAAATCTAAGCATGTTCTGAGGAGGTTCCACCTTATCAGAGAGATCGTGACCCGAGGAGATGTAGCAGTGGAAAGAGTTCCATCCGAAGATAACATTGCAGATCCACTAACAAAGCCATTGTCTCAGATTGTCTTTGAGCGTCACAGGGGTCTGATGGGGATCAGACACATAGGTGATTGGCTTTAGGTCAAGTGGGAGATTGCTAGTCATAAGTGCCCAGCAAGCCAATCACGTGAGTGATGGCACGTGTGACTTGATACAGAATCTTTTTGCTTATTATATTTTGGCCTATATCACTTTATAATTATTGCATAAATGCATATATATTGTGATGTCCTTGGATTTGTGCAATGCGAATCGGATCGTGATGAGATCACGATAATGAGATCGATTCACCTTTAAACACATATCCTAAATAATCCCGGTCATAGGTTACTCGAGAGGGACATCGTGATAACCGGATAGACTGGTGTGCTGTATACCCGTCCATATGATAGATGCAGCTGGTCTCATAGCTGCTCGTGTAGGGACACTAGGGATACAGTACAGGTGCTCATTGGAGAATGAGTTCACTGATTGATCCGCTTACGGAATGCTGGATGGTTGATGATGCCTTATTGTCAGACAACGATTCCGTAGTCCTAGTGGTGTATCTGGTTCTTAGACTTGAGACACCAAGGATGTCCTGTATGAGTGCTCCACTCTTTGATACTAGACTTATAGGTTTGGCTGTTCCTAGATCTAGTACAGCTGATCATTGGGAGTGGTAGTCGACCTTACGAGGGCTATTGAGTGTCGATAGAGGATCATCCACTCTCGGTATCATGAGAGGAATATCCCATGTGTTCTTGCTCAGACAAATCCCTGGCCAGGGTCATTCGGGTTGAGAGAGAAAGAGTTCTCCGGGAGAATCCGATTAGAGCGAGACTCGAGTAGAAACCGTATGGGTCTGACAGCACCATGCTCGATATACGGTCTCTGGGATATTAGATGGATGAGGGACTATAGGTACATGGTAACTGAGGACAGACAGGTCCAATGGATTGGATTCCCCTGTATCGTCTAGGGACTACGGCGTAGTGGCCTAGTACTTCCGTAGTCGATGAGTCGAGTGAATTATTACAGAGATAATAATTCACTTAGTTAGAAGGAGTTCTGACAGGTATGACTCACGGCCAGCTCGATATTGGGCCTAGAGGGTCACACACATATGGTAGGCATTGCGATGAGTAGAGGTTCGGATATGAGATATCCGACGGAGCCCTTGTCTTATTCGATGCAGATCCAATACCCACTAGGGAAAGGACCCATTAGGGTTTTGACACGGGATCTCTATAAATAGGAGGGATTCACAGCCTCATAGGCTAGAGTCTTTGCTTGCCCTTCCTATTCTCCTCTCCCTCTCCACCTCAGAGTAGGCCTGGAGTTTTGAGGAGCGTCGTCGCAACCCTGCTGTGTAGATCACCGCTAGAGAGGAGGACGCTTGACCTCCTTCACCCTCTCCTAAGGATCTGCAAGGAAACAGGGATATACGATCTCCCTAGGTAACACAATCTCTATACGCAGTTTTTGTGTTTTTGCGGATTTTACGCACCAATCTTCGCACGACGATGAACATCTTTTTGGGAATCGGGGATTTTTGTTTTCTTGTTCTTCCGCTGCGCATATGATGTCGCCCCCCCCCTATGATTTCCCAACACATCGATATCTCGATGCATCTCCATGTATCGCGATCGTCCATCTCGTGGGTCCCACTATCGCTTCCACGCTCCTACTGCGCCTCCTCGTATGATTGCAACTTAATCATAGGCACACAGGCCTGACAATAAACGAGAAATATAATGAAGGCTCGTAGGCCCCAATAATAATAATCATAAGTGCACACATCACACGGTCTATGATCATCTATCCACATATCATACATCACATGTATAAATCATCATCATGTAGGACTACTAGATAATAATAAAAATAATAATCAATTAAACCTTATAAATAATTAATATTTTTTGAAACCAAGGACATGCAAGAATTTTTGAATTCTGAGAGGTATTTTCATAATTTAAATAAAAGGACAGAATTAGAATTTTTCAAATTTCGAGGGGCAAAACTATCTTTTGCCCAGAAAACCCTAACCCCCTTTCTCTGCCGCCACCACCCTATAGGCAGCAGGCTATGCGGCGGAGGGCGGGGCGCTGCCCTCGCCTGCAGGCAGCACGCCCGCTGGCGGCGCTGCCCCTGCAGGTGGGCGCCCCCGCAAGCGCCGTCGCCTCTGCGGGTGGTTCTGCCCGCGAGGCAGCACCCGTAGGCGTTGCTGCCTCACCGGGTGGTCGCCTCTGCTAGGGGGTTTCGCCCGCGAGAGTAGCGGCGGTAGGCGCCGCTGTCTTGCGACGCCTCACCCCGCGGGAGAAGCGGCCGCAGGCACCTCTACCCATTGGCTGCCAGCCTTGCCAGCCGCAAAACTGCTGCAAGTAGGCCGCCGACCGGTTGTTGCAGGCACAGTGTTTGTGCATGAGCCGGCGCTATGCTGCCTAGCTACGGCTACCGCTGCAAGTGACTATAGGCACGCAGATCGAGGGCAGCAACTATTGCTACCCTTCCTTGTTTTTGCGTCAACGATTTTGACATCAAAATTCTTCCGAAACACAACACACACAGTTCAAAACCAATCATTTGCACGAATAACCTGGTTCTGATACCACTGTTGGGAAAACTTGGGAGCGACATCACATGCGCAGTGGAAGAACCAGAAAATAAAATCCCCAATTTTCCAAAAAGATGTTCGTCGTTGTGCGAAGATTGGTGGGCAAAAAATCTGCGAAATAAACTGCATATAGAATATATTGTGTTACATAGGGAGATCATATATCCCTGTTTCCTTGCAGATCTCTAGGAGAGGGTGAAGGAGGTCAAGCGTCCTCCTCTCTAATGGTGATCCACACAACAGGGTTGCGACGACGCTCATCAAAACTCCAGACCTGCTCTAAGGTGGAGAGGGGAAAGAGAATAGGATAGGCAAGCAAAGGCTACCAGGAGGTGACATGGTGTAGCGGATCATGGTGGAACAGTTCGTGGCAATACGATACACACGACATAGTCCCATGAGGGACTAGATCATATGTAGGTATGATCGGGAGCTACTGGAAGCTCCACTTCAGTGAACAACACGAGGACTTCCTAGGGGGTCAACACAACTCAGCCAACCCTACACTAGAGTCAGAGTCATTGGCGAGTTGAAGCAGCATGGTGGATCAAATGGTTCAACTACTCAAAAACAGTAGCGGAGAGTAGTTGGGAACCAAGAGGCGCATTGCAGCTAGAGCAAAAGATTGAAGACTCAGTAAAGACGAGGAGTTGTAGTGTCGGCAAAGGCTTCAACGAGGACGTCGAAGGAATAAGTGGGAGAGAATGTCACGGACAAACTTCTAAACAGGATGTTTGATGTAATGCTTATGTATGTCCGTGTCTTTTGGTATGTTCATGCTTTGCACAGTATGTAGAGGGACGACCGAAGGCTTAATAGTCCCATTTTAGTTGGGTTTGGTGGCTGCTTTAGGCTTGTAAATAAAGGTTGTATCATGTGGACACTTTTGAGAGATTCTCGGTCTATAGTGGATAATTTTGACCCTTTGTTGTGCAACTATTCAGAGCTTGTAAAGTCTGTTGTAAAGTCTGTTTGTAATTTGCATTGTTTATGAAGTGTTTTCGGAAATGTTTACTTGTGGATCCCGAGTGAGACATTTTCTTTAACCCATTTTCTCTTTTGTGGGTCCTAAGGGATCGTGGGAGGCTTCGGGAAGGTTAATCTTTGCGGACGGACACGCAAGGGTACCGCACAACTTAGGCAAAACCAGCTAAGTCTGTGACATATGGTATCAAAGGTCCCTTGAACCATTGAATCCCTCTTATTTATAGAGGTCCCCTGTCAAACCCTAATGGATCCTCCCCCAATGGGTATTGGATCTACATCTAATTACCCAAGCCTTTTAGAATAGTGGATCTCTATCCAATAATCTCTCATGGGCTCTTATTGGATCTTGTCCATGGGATCCAATAATTCAAGGGCTTATTGGATATCCAATAATATAGGGGCTCCGGTGAATATCTCATATCCGAACCTCTACTCATCGCAATGCCTACCATATGTGTGTGACCCTCTAGGCCCAATATCGAGCTAGCAATAAGTTATACTTGTCAGAACTCCTTTTAACTTAGTGAATTATTATCTCCGTAATAATTCACTCGACTCATCGACTATGGACGTACTAGGCCACTACGTCGTAGTCCTTAGATGATATAGGGGAATCCAATCCATTGGACCTGTCTATACTCAGTTATCGTGTACTTATAGTCCCTCATCCATCTAATATCCCAAAGACCGTATATCGGGCATAGTGCTATCAGACCCATATAGTTTCTTCTCAAGTCTCGCTCTAATCAGATTCTCCTAGAGAACTCTTTCTCTCTCAATCTGAATGACCCTGACTAGGGATTTGTTTGAGCAAGAACACATGAGATATTCTTCTCATGATGCCGAGAGTGGATGATCCTCTATCGACACTCAATAGCCCTCATAAGGTCGTCTGCCACTCCCAATGACCAATTGTACTAGATCTGAGACATCCAAACCTATAAGTCTAGTATCAAAGAGTGGAGCACTTATATAGGACATCATTGGTGTCTCAAGTCTAAGGGCCAAATACACCACTAGGATTACGGAATCGCTGTCTGACAATAAGACATCATCAACCATCCAACATTCCATAAGCGAATCAATCAGTGAACTCATTCTCCAATGAGCATATGTATTGTATCCTTAGTGTCCCCACACGAGCAGCTATAAGACCAGCTGCATCCATCATATGGATGGGTATAAAACATACCAGTTTGTCTGGTTATCTCGATGTCCCTCTCAAGTAACCTATGACCGGGATTATTTAGGATCTGTGTTTAAAGGTGAATTGATCTCATTATCATGATCTCATCACGATCCGATTCCCATTGCGCAGATCGAAGGACATCACAATATATACATGCATATATGCAATAGTTAATATAAAGTGATAAATGCTAAAATATAATAAGCAAAAAGATTCTGTGTCAAGTCACACGTGTCATCACTCATATGATTGGCTTGTTGAGCACCTATGACTAGCAATCTCCGAAATGCTTCATATGCCATTGATATGCTTCGTAACATTTCATACGCTATTGATATGCTCCGAAATACTTCATATGCCATTGATATGCTTCGTAACATTTCATACGCCATTGATATGCTCCGAAATACTTCCTATGCCATTGATATGCTTCGTAACGTTTCATACGCCATTGATATGCTCCGAAATACTTCCTATGCCATTGATATACCCCAAAATGCTTTATATGCTATTGATATGTTCTGAAGCATTTCATCCGCAATTGGTATGTTTTGAAATATTTCATTTGTTATTGATATACTCCGAAATATTTCATACATCCTTGATATTCTCTGAAATGCTTCATATGTCATTAATATGCTCCGTAACATTTCTTATGTTATTGATATGCTCAAAAATACTTCTTATACCATTGATATACTCCAAAATGCTTCATATGTCATTGATATATTCCAAAACATTTCATACACCATTAATATGTTTCGAAATATTTCATTCGCCATTGATATGCTCCGAAATATTTCATATGCGATTGATATATTCCGAAACATTTCACATGCCATTAATATACTCTGAAATATTTCTTCTGCCATTGACATGATCCGAAATGTTTCTTTTGCTATTAATATGTTCCGAAACATTTCATACGTTATTGATATGCTCCGAAATGTTTCATATGCCATTGATATATTCTGAAATATTTTATACGCCATTGATATGCTCCGAAATATTTTATCCGCCATTGATATGATCTGAAATGTTTCTTTTGCCATTGATATATTCTGAAACATTTCATACGCCATTGATATGCCCTGAAATGCTCTTTACGTCAGTGATTTGCTCTAATTAATCTTTACTCCTTTGTTATGAACAAAATATGCTTCGAATGAAATGACATTGTAATTCTGCATTCATTGAGTGGCTATCTATGAACTCTTATATCCCTACCTTGTATTTGATACCTTATTTGTTTTGAAAACGATCATCTTTCGCGATCCATGTTAGTCGCTTGCTGAGCTCTATATGATTACTCTATTGCCATATAAATTTTTCAGGATAGCTTATCGCTCACTAGAATTTTTAAATTGGGCCGAGGATGTGAAAAGCTAGAAGACTTTGGGCAAACCTTTTGTGGATGATATATTTTTGTTGTATAAATACACTTGGTGTCTAATGGAATGTTGATGGTAAATATGAACTTATGAGTTTTGTAAAAGTTTAAAGAACCTCTCATGTTTAGGATTTTGGAGTGTTAAGTTTAATTTATGTAATAATATGACATGTGATAAATATTGGTTTTTGTGATTGTATATAATATCACACTTGTGGATTTATGAGGTGGTTATTGTCTTGGTGAGTTGGCTTTAGATTTTATGATTTATCGAGTGATGTTGTATATGATTTTTAACTGCATAGGTTTTATGAATTATGGAATTATGGATATGAATGACTTAAATATTTTTCTCAATGTCCTCGAATGTGTGTTTGGATCCTGGAATGGATTATTGTTGAATTTTAATAATATTGATTCAGGGGGCATGACTAAGATGGTATCAGAGCGTGATTTGAGGATCACTGAGATATTTGATATGTTTGATGTACAAAATATATTGAGTTCTAGTAAACTATAGTGATCGGTGAAAAAATTACTTTGATGTCTTTTAGGAATCTAAGATATAGTGATCGGTGAAAAAATATAGTCCTCTTGCATCATCTTGTTTGAGTAATTGAGTGAGATGAAAGTGTTGATTAGGGACATCAAATTAGAATGAACTAGGAATGAGATAATTTAAGGAGCTTAGTCCTCTCAGTTTTAATAGGGAGCCTGATCCAATGGTAGCAAAACGATGGATGATGCAGACAGAGAAAATATTTGATGTCTTAAATTATTCTTATGATCAGAATGTTTCTCTTTCCAATTCTATGTTGGAAGGAGAGCCTAAGCACTAGTGAAAAATGATAAAAAAGATTACTAAAGTTAAACATGAGATAACGAAGATAGATATAACTTTTAGAGGATTATGATTATACTATTTGTTATCACCCTGGGTAAAGCTAATGTTGTAGCTGATGCATATAACATAAAATCTACAAGTTTTATGGCTAGATAGGTTATGAAACAATGGAAGTTATTAGAAACAAATTTTGATTTGAATAATACGAGGAAAGAATAAGACTCAATGACATTGATAGCCTCTATCCAGGTGCAATCTTGATCTCCACTTTTCATCGAAAGATGACAAATTTAGAGGACTAAAATTTTCTTTTAAAGATGGGAGAGTGTAACATTCCTTATTTTTAAAAATTTTGTAAGGGCCTATTTATAATGTAGGGACCTAAATATAAATATTAAAAATATGATATGATTTGTGAAACATTCATGTTAGGTTAAAAAAAAATGGTGGACATGTGTCACCAACTAACCTAAGGTTGGTGCCACTTATGTTTGTTCTAAGGATGACACATAGGCTTCTTTCATGCATGCATACCATCTTGCAATCCTTAGATTAGCCAAATCTAATCTATTAGAGGAGAAATTAAAGGTGAAAAACTTAAGAGCTGCAACCAACGTGGGTTTGAGAAGAGAAGGGAAGAGGAATTGAAGTAGAGGAAGAAAAAGCTTTGCTTTGGCTTGAGATCTTGTATCAACTCCATATATTTGAGACTCAAATTTTTCTAAGGCAAGTGTTCTAACTCCTTTATATAGAAATCTGGATATCTGATTTCATCTTAATTTTGAAAACTTTTGGAAGGTTTTAGCTTCATACTTGATATTTCTATCGTTTGGGAATAAAACTGTGAATCTAAAATTTTTCAAGATTTGACCTTTATATTCTTTCCATAACTTTCTACGCAGATTCTTAATTTCATAAAAACCAAATGCATCCAAAAATAGATTCATAGCTCTTTCTTTTGATACCAAGATTGATAAATTTGGAGTTTAGTTACATACCGAAACTGTTATTTCAATTGATCCTATGAAATATGTAAAATAGAGACTGTCAGTTTTGACCTTTAGTACTCTCTTGCTTATAACTCTCTGTTGAAAACTCTGATTTATGTTTTATTAGAAACTAGACTCATAAACCTTTCTGTGCATATCTGATTTGAAAGATTTGGAGCATAAATGCTTATTGATTCATCTGTTCTTATCAACTCTATGAATTTTACAAAACAGAGATAATGTTCTGACCTTTGGTTACAAAATTGTTTATAACTCCTTGTTTGAAACTCTAATTCACACAAAACTTTATTTATACAAAAATAGATTGATACATCTTTCGAATGACTCTTATTTTGTACAAATTGGAGCATAATTAGTTATCCAAATAAATCATGCAATATGCCTCTTAAATTCTATCAGAATCGAGCTTTGATCGATTTCGCCTATCCTTGTTTTGTCTCTTTGGAAATTGATTTCAACTAAAATCCTTACTTCAGTTTAGCTTTACATTATTGCTTCAAATTTCTATATACTCATGTGCTATATGTATTTGCATACCTGAATCATTATTAATAATGCCCTTTTGTACTCTGGCGTTTGTGGGATTGTTTGGACCTTTGCTAGAAATAGTAAAAGGATTATATAGAACTTTGCCAGAAATGATAAAGGGATTATCTGACCTTTTCTATAAATAATAAATGGTATATGCTTAGAGCTCGCGATGCTCTATCGGCCCCCTTTAGCTTCATCCGAATATGGATGGATGCCGCTCCAAGATATAGGAGATTATGTTTGGGATCCGACTTCACCTTCTATCTATTTGATATGATATCCAAAGCTTTGGTTATGTGCTTCTATATGTGCTTTGGATAAGAATGAAATGTATGCAACGTCAAATGCTACGTTTGAGCTTCTGTTTCATATTTGTTCTTTGATATGTTTCGAAATGCTTCATATGCCATTGATATGGTCCGTAATATTTCATACGCCATTGATATACTTTGAAATGCTTCCTATGTCATTGATATAGTCCAAAATTCTTTATATGCCGTTGATATGTTTCGATGCATTTCATTCGTCATTGATATGTTCCGAAATGTTTCATTTGTTATTGTTATGCTCCAAAACATTTAATACATTATTGATATGTTCTGAAATATTTTATTTGTTATTGATATGCTATGAAACATTTCATAGGCTCTTGATATACTCCGAAATGCTTCATATTCCATTAATATGCGCTGAAATATTTCATATGTCGTTGATATGCTCCAAAACGTTTTATATGTCATTGATATATTCCGAAATATTTCATTTGTTATTAATATGGTCCGAAACATTTCATACGTCCTTGGTATGCTCTAAAATGCTTTATATGTCATTGATATGCTCCGTAAAATTTCATATGCCATTAATATATTCTGAAATGCTTCCTATGCTATTGATATACTCCGAAATGCTTCATATGCCATTGATATGTTCCAAAGCATTTCATCCGCCATTGATGTGTTTCTAAATGTTTCATTTGTTATTGATATATTCCAAAACATTTCATACATCCTTGATATGCTCTGAAATGTTTCATATGCCATTGATATGCTCCGAAACATTTCATACACCATTGATATGCTCCGAAATGCTTCCTATGCCATTGATATAATCCAAAATGCTTCATATGCCATTGATATATTCCGAAACATTTCATACACCATTGATATGTTCCGAAATGTTTCATCCGCCATTGATATGATTCGAAATGTTTCATATGTCATTGATATATTCCGAAACATTTGATAAGCCATTGATATGCTTCGAAATATTTCATCCGCCATTGACATGATCCGAAATGTTTCTTTTGCCATTGATATGTTCGGAAACATTTCATACGCCATTGATATACTCCGAAATGTTTCATATGCCATTGATATATTCCGAAACATTTCATACACCATTGATATGCTCTGAAATATTTTATCTGCCATTGACATGATTCGACATGTTTCTTTTGCCATTGATATATTCCGAAACATTTCATACCCCATTGATATACCCCGAAATGCTCCTTACGTCAATTATTTGCTCCAATTAGTCTTTACTCCATTGTTATGAACAAAACATGCTTCGAATGAAATGACATTGTAATTCTGTATTCGTTGAGTGGCTATCTATGAACTCTTATGTCCCTATCTTATATTTTTACCTTATTTGTTTTGAAAACTATTCTCTTTCGTGATCCATGTTAGTCACTTGTTAAGCTCTATATGCTCACTCCATTACTATATAATTTTTTCAGGATAGCTTGTCGCTCGCTAGAATGTTTAAATTGGGCTAAGGCTATGGAAAGCTAGAAGACTTTGGGCAAACCTTTTGTGGATGATATATTTTTGTTGTATAAGTACACTTCATGTCTAATGGAAAGTTGATGGTAAATATGAACTTATGAGTTTTGTAAAAGTTTAAAGAACCTCTCATGTTTAAGATTTTGGAGTGTTAAGTTTAATTTGTATAATGATATGAACATGTGGTAAATATTGATTTTTGTGATTGTATATAATACCACACTTGTGGATTTATGAGATAGTTATTGTCTTGGTGAGTTAGTTTCAAATTTTATAATTCATCGAGTGATGTGGTATATGATTTTTAACTACATAGGTTTTATGAATTATGGATGTGAATGACTTGAATGTTTTTCTCAATGTCCTCAAATGTGTGTTTGGATCCTGGAATGGATTATTATTGAAGTTTAATATTATCGATTCAGGAGGCGTGACAACTCCACTTGGCGGTGGTCATGGCCGAGCTTGACGCATTGACCATGTCCTCCTCGTCATCCTCGTCCAAGAGTAGTTGCCACTCTAGCTCCTATAATCGGTCCTGCATTGCGGAGGACGACCTGTTGTCAGACCCCATGCCAATCGCTGCCACTATAGTTGTCGATGAAGGCAGTGGCGTTGACGTGAGCTACTGCATCGTGTCGCTCCACTCAGCAATGGTCATAGTCAAGCTTGACTCATTGACCATGTCCCTCTTCGTCATTCTCGTCCAAGAGTAGCTGCCGCTCTAGCTCCTGCAACCGGTCCTACATCGTAGAGGATGGTCTGTTGTCGAACCCCAAGCTAGCCACTGCCAATACAACTACCGACGGAGGCAATGGTGACGATGTGAGCTACTAGCTACCAATGCCATTGTCACTGTAGCTATCGTTGCCACTAGCTAACCATTGCCTCCGTTGGTAGCTACTAGCTCTCGTCGTCATCGTCACCATTGCCTCCGCCGATAGCTACTTGACTCATTGACCACGTCACTCTGTCACCATTGCCTCCGTCCTTGTCGAAGAGTAGCTACTGCTCCAGCTCCTTCAGACTGTCTTGCATCACATAGGATGACCTATTGTCGAGACCCAAGCCAATCGTTGCCACTGTAGCTACCGACGGAGGCAACGGTGACGACGAGAGCTGTTGCATCACATCACTTTCACTCGACAATGGTCACAGCCAAGCTTGATGCACTAACCGCGTCCTCCTCATCCAAGAGTAACTATCGCTCCAACTCTTGCAATTGGTCCTGCATCGCGATGGATGGCCTATTGTCGGACCCCAAACTTGGACACCGATAAATTGGACAAAGGAGGAGCCTGAAGACAGGTCAACAGGAGGAGGAAGGTGGAAGAAAGTGAAGGAGGCAAGAAGCATCCTCTACGGATCAAAGAAAGAGCACGTAATTGCATCTACCCTAGTACTATTGGTGCTACTGTTGCAACCTCTCACTTTTCGTAAGCGATCGCTTCAAAATAGCGTTGGGATCGGAGATTGCACACTGTAACGGCTGAGGAATCCCATTGCCATGTCCCAAGTTCTCTCTACAAAACAAAACACGCACTAAGAGAGAGACAACAAAATACGAGAGAAATATAAAATCTAGCTTTGTATATGTGAAAGCCTCAACATTGCCAATGAGAAATTTATATGAAATTAATAAATAATAAAATTATTTTTTCATCCACTTCATTCATGCTCTTTTATACTCTTTTATAGGTGACAACACCCGTGAGGAGAATTAGAATTAAATATTTTAACATCCCACTACTATTTTTTAAAATTTAAGAATCAAAATGCTAATCATAGTTAATTATAAGAGATAATATATAATTACCCTTATAAAATGGAATAGATGGTTAGACCACAAGGATTAACAAGTTTAACATGCCTACGGCTGCTTCACATATCCTATGTTTTACATGAGAAAAATGTTATGGATGTTGCTTAGTGAACAACTTCACCATCAGATTTTACTATGTACTTGAGTTCCACCTCTGCACCTATCCTCTTAGGCTTAGAATATCTTTGAAGACATATCAACCATGGTTTCACATCTCTTACATAAAGATAAAATACAATAACAACTAGTTCAGTAACAATACAATTCTATTTTTTATTTCTGTTATTTTATTTAATAACACGAATCAGTATAAATTACAAAATATCTTATAATCATCAAAGCCCATTTCAACAAATAAAAAAGAAAAGAAAAAAACTGATATTATACCAGTTGGATAGATTACCAAAACAAAACTAATATTGTAGAGGACCTACGGCAGTTAGTTATATATACAAAATGCTAAAATGAACTGTTCAACCAGCAAGCTTCACAGTGAGATCAATGATTATACATTAATAATATTATGAGGAAACATCTTATGGGCGTGCACCAATTGAACATAATTGGAATACAGTTAGAAATTGTGAAACAAGAGCTTTTACCGTCTGAATCTCCTCAGCGCTTGTTATCAACACCTTTCAGGTCTGGTGTAAGCTGGTGGCAAGGAGGGACAATTCTCATTCATATGTGCATAAGGCTCAATGGTGTTGTATTGAGGCAACTCCATCCTATAGTACCCAAGTATCTGGCAAAAGGGAAGCTTTTCTTCCAGTGCATTGCACCAGCTTGGTAATCGTGTCTGGTTATTCTCAAAGATGTTCAGCATGTATGCATCACGAATCTGTGGAAACAGAATCCAAAGTTATATAAGCTATAGCATGGTCAAGAAAAAAGAACAAGGACATACAAATCTATTTATTATCATGCAAAGTCAAAAGTGTTTGGTTGTGGTGGACCAAATTGCAAAATATGGTGTAAACATACAGCATTTGAGTGAGAAAAGCAAAAGAACCAATTTATTTGGCCATGATGATCATTGCACTTACAGTGAATTCAGTAACTTGAATGGAGTTGGCGAGTGGGCCAAGTATTCCAGCCTCTTTATATAGTTCCAGGACAAAAGCAACACAAGTTGTAGATTTTCCATCACTATAGATCCATTCATCTTGTTCAGGCATGGTTAGCAACTGGTCAAAGGTCATTCCCTGCCTCTGAGTCTCAACAATAATCTCATGCAAGTCCAAATCCTGATCACATGCAATTGCAAAACCACATAAGCAACTAAGGGAAGAAAACTCAGCCTTAAATTGGACTAGTGTGACCAACCATGAGTTTTCACTAATGGATGTACTATCCCATGTTACTGGTAAGTGGCATGCTAAGCTCATATCTTGGGCACATCATCAGCCCATTACCTGCATAGGCAGATGCCTATGCCAGAGTGGTACCATGTGAATCTAAAAGGTGATCAACATGATGGCATGTAGTGAAGCAATTTAAGTGACTAACTGCTACATGGTCACAAAGTTAATAAGATCATATAAAAGGTCTCCATCATATTCTTATAACATCTATTCAGGCTATATGGTCATTCCCAATACAAAAGCTTACCAACTATGCTAAACTTGTCATTTCAATCTCAACAGAGTTATGTTTTAACTGATCATTTGAATTTTCAAGAAATACAAAACCAATTTGTGCAACAAAAATATCACAGTGAACATAACCTAAGCATTGCATAAGCCACATTCATATTAAACTAAGCAACATCCATTTACCTAACAGTGCTGCAGCTTGTGTCCAATAGGTTTCCAATTATAGTATCATCATCCCAGAAGTTATTTTCACTTATTCTGTTTATAAACCTTGCTCACCATCTAATTATGAAGTATTCCTAGATGATCTAGGAGGTCCAATGGTGAATTAGGGATTCATTTGTAGTAGTTCAATGGTTGACTAATTGATATTCTGGTTAGTACCATCAAGAGACTCTTCAGTGGTCACCTAGTCACTCAAGCGATACAAGACAAGTCCAAGCACCTCAATGGTTTGTGCAAGAGGAGCCTAGGTAACACGTAAGTGCTGGGCATCTCAAGCACCTGCCTGGACTGACTTGGGCTACCCAACCCCCCCAATCTAGAAGGCAAAACAAAGGAAAGCAACGTGCCATGAAGGCAATGAGGGGCTTGCCTCCCTTTCCCCTCCAGTGTCTAAACCAAACCCAAATTACCCTTTTCTACCCTTCTCTCTCATACCGAATACCAACTTGATGCAGATCAAATACGTTCTGTCCTAGCAATTATACCAACTTTTTGCCATCTATTTTTCACCATTGGCTATGTCTCCTCTTTTTGTCAAATCTGTCTACTCTTCTCTCCCTTATTTTTCCCTCCGCTGCTCTTTTCTTTCTAATGGAGAACCATCTAGATTTATAAAGAATTTCAGAAAAGTTTATTCTAGGCAAAGAAATCAATAAAAAGTTATCAATTAGTTGACCTAGAATATCTAAAAGTTGTGTTATAAATTGAAGTCTTTTGGTCTTTCTAGGTGCTAACCTAGGGACTCCTTTTGTATCAAGTGCACTTTTGTATTAAGTATACTCCTTTACTATTTAGGTATTCTGAAAGCCACATTCTAGAATTCTAAAAGGCATACATATTTCCTAGGAGATTATTCTTAGAAGTTATTGCCTACATTGATTGTATCAAAACTCCTAAACCCCTATCAATATCGAGGCTTGTCAATGGATCAAATACTTCAGATTTGAATGAAAAAAATGCTTGCATCTTCTCTCTTCTATTCTCTTACACTCTTCTCTTGCTTTCTCTCCACTTCTCTCTTCTCTCTATTATGTTCTACATCAGTTTGGTGTAAGAGCCATCAAGAAACCTACCTGTACTCCATTGGGTTCCAACTAGCAGCAAAAGTTTCGATCAACACTCAAGGATCATTGTACCTCCAACGTCAATACCTTGCGTGTCGAGTTAGACTTTGGGGCAACTGTCCCTACGAAATTAGTGGACCACTTAACTCTTGGTGCCTGGTAATTTTTTTGAAAACTTCTCCCTCGTTTCTCCCTCGTTTTTTTCTTTTTTTATTTATCACCCTCTCTCTCCCCTTTAGTGACAACTACAATACCACTAAATTTTAAACCCTTGAAAGGTATCAAAAAAATAATAATAATAATTGAGAAAAAAAAAGGGAACCATTTGAAACATTGCATTTCTACATTGTGCACTGCAACAATTAACAACCTCATTACTAAAAGGCAAATTATCGATAGAATTAGAATCATGACTAAGGAAGGTAAAAACCAAACCAATCCTAATGAATCACCAAACCAACAAAGCGAGGTAGACACCCTTAGAACCAAGCTAGCAAATCATGATACAATGTTGAACCAGTTATGTGACCAAATGACTCAATTCCTAAGAGCTCTCCAACACCTTAAAAAACAACCCATGAATGAGGCTGATGAGTCGGTTACGCAACATGTCCATTCTTCACAATCCACATGTTCATTTTAAGGAATTTTGCCTACTCCCCAAGCTTCACTTTAAACGAATCCTAGGTCTACCTATAAGGCACCTATTCACAATTATGCTCCAACAATTCTTGATGACCAAGCTTTTAACCTTAACGATGAATTCCTAAAATCTACTAGAAATCTACAAACTCAAGTAATGGGCGAATAAGTTCGGTTTACTAATAATCAAGAAGAAATGGCTAAAAGAGTCAAAGTAGATGTACCGGGCATTGATGACATGTTTGACCCAAATGTGTTTGTTGACCGGTTAGATAACATGGAAGAACCACATCAAGTAATTGGACAAGGCCTATAAGAAGTCAGACCCACTATTGAGTGTTTTTTCACATGTTGATCCTATCATAAATGTATGATTTTGTTTGAATTTATTCAAGTTGTTATCTCATTTTAATTATTGTTGTCAATGTTCTTGTTATAAACTTCTTACTTGATACATTGAAATTTTGATTTTTTTAATTCTTATTAATCCTTACTAGGCATTTGTGCTTGCTAAACTTACCACTACATATTATTAAGGTATATTATTCCAAGCTACCATCATAGAGGAAACAATGGTAGGAAGATGGTTTGAGGTGCAAATAGAGCTATATAGCTAATTATTGTAACAAATGTGTAGAATATTTGATAAGTTGTATTTAGAAAAAAAAGACACAAACAAGAGCTTTACACTCTATTCCCTCCCTCTTCAATCCTCTGTCCTTATAGCCAGCACCTGTTGTCGCCATCCTTTTTCCCCTCTCTATTCTTCCCTTCTTTACTCCTCTCCTCTACAACTATCATATCCTCCCCTCCCTCTTCCCGCTTCTCTCCCCCCACCCCTCCTCTCCTCTCTTCACTGCCCTTTAGTATTGCTCTCCCTCTTCAATCTTCTCTTCCCTCCCCCTTCTCTCTCCTCTTCCTATGGCCAGCACCTTTTTCCACCACTATCTTCCCTCTCTCTTCTATCTCAACCTTTCTTCTTAGCCATCAAACATCGTCGTTTATACCATTCCCTTGATCCCTTCCTCTTCCTGCTCCCCTCCCTCCTCCCTCTTCCCTCTTCTCCCTTTACTTCCCTCATCTCCCTTTACTACCCGTAACTACCGCCCTCCCACCCCCATCATCAAGAACACATTAAAAAGGATGATGAATAGGTTGCTAAACTCACAATATGGACCATAGGATCATGTGATCTTACAGCACAGATCAGGCCTGGCAAGTTGGGTTGGATGTTAATATAAAAGGGGTGGAATAGACCCGACTCACAAGTCGACTCTATAAGGTTCACCAACTTCATAATTATACTTCAGTTTCATTCATTATACAATAATAGAAGGTTCTTTTCCAATTTCAACCTCCCACAAAATGTTAAATCTTCTAGTCAAAATCGAATTTCACTTTAAATGACAGAGAATTACTCAAAAAATTTGTGGCCATCACAGGAGACCAAATTACCAGTGATATTTCAATGGTTCATAACCATATTCTCAAGAAAAAAGATTAGGCTTCTTTTGCAGCAAGAGAAACAAAAACAGGCATATGATAGCCCATGGATACTGACAATTTGGTATAGAACTGCTAAAATTGATCAAATTGCATAATGATCTATTTGCTAAAAGAAAATGAGGAAGGATCTCTTTGACAGTTAGGACATGTGGTACACATACAATTCCAAAGAGACAACTAAAATAATACTGAGATCTTAATCTTAAACGTAAATCATGCATAAATTGGATAGGCCATCTACTTTCTGTAACTTTTTAACTTTTAATTTATTCCGATATACTTACGTAATTCATAATACACATTCATGTGGAAACTGTCTTAAAAGCATATAACAAGAAGAAATTTCACTGCCCTACATGTACCTCAGTCCCGAGTCGCTTGTTGAGGGCTTCATTCCACATATTAGCAGCATAACTAGGTTGCAACCTAGTCCACATAGACATTACAGACATTACCTGGAACATGAACCATTAAAGGCACAATTTTTATATGTATTGGCGAACAAAAAGAAACAAGAAGCAAGAAAAAGAAATAAAGATGTTTCAATATTTAGGAAGAAAGGTAGAATGATTAACCAACAATTCTTTATCCAATTCCCAACAATGGTTTACGTGTATTATAACTAGAAGCTTCCTAATCCTTGATCCTAAAACCATTCAATTTACATCTCCATACTTCTAAAACCCCATCCAGTTTATCTTAGACCACTATACCCCTTTTTACTTAACTTTCCAAAACAAATCAGAGCAACTCCCAGAGTCTTAGTAGAAATTTGACATATAGGGCCCATGTTGCCTGGATTCAGATGAAAAGCCACAAGTGCAACACGAATCGTAGCATCTAACATCTAATTCAAGATGCTGAAATAAGACAAAGAGATCCAAATTTTAGATATGGGTATGAAGATATAGGTCCACATTAAAAAAAGAAAACTAAAAATGTATATTTAAGATATGTGTAGAGACAATCTGCAACAATCATATATTTCAATAGTTCAACTTCTATACTCTTATATATCTAATAAATATGGATGTCAGATATTCTTTAGAATCTTTACTATCCCTTGTAATTATTCCAAACATATTGTGCAAGATTGATACCAAGATTGCTCTTGGCTAGGGACAATATTATGGGATTGATAAGATCATTAGATTGAATTAGTGAAATTAGAGCATATGAAAATCACATAAAAATTAAAAACAATAAAAATCTTGTCACAAAAAATGAAATTGAAATATAAAAGATAATTTTTCAGGGTGAATTCCAGGGAACAACCCTCTATTTGAGTTTTTCCTTAGAGGAAGTGCCTGTTTTCCTATTTCCCAAGGGGTGCCCCCACCTTTTCATAATTTTCAAAATACTCTGACATGACACAATAGCAACTCCCCTTTTGGTGGACTAGTTGATGTCGGACAACCCTAGGGGAAGGCTTAATATATGAGAGAATTGGGTGGGGGTGGGTAATAAATTAAAAAAGGACTAAAACACAGAGAGAGGAAACAAAAAAAAAATTCTAAAAATATTAATCGAAGCAATAAAGGACAAGTGCTGGAATTCAACACATACTAAGATGGTTAAGGAGGTGGGCTTTAAGACATCCTTCTAACCAACGAGGGAGTTAAAAGGACATAGGGGAGTTAGAGGTCGATCCACAGGTCTTCATGACGAGTTGGCTTCGGAGAGGATTAGAGAGGAAAGGAACACACGGATAGTCTTGCATTCACTCCAAATCCTCCTACTCACATTGGGGGAGAACAATGGCTTCACACCACTCACACAATTTACAAACAATATTATTATTATTCATTTAAAGAATGATGATCATATTACAATTCTAGGCCTCTTTATATAGGCTACAGATACAAAAAAATGGAGGTATATAACAAGGAAGAAAATTAAATTGCACCAAAATGATTCAATCCATTGAATCCTATCATCTTTTGAGAATATCAGCTTCCAGAATTGTGTTGTAAAATAATTTTCCTTCTTTGTGCACGATAGTTTTCCTTTCTTGAGAAATGATGATTCTATAAAATAATATTTCTTCTTTGTACATGATGTTTTACCTACAAGATGATGATTCTGTAAAATAATCTTCTTGTTTTGTGCATGATGCTTTTCCATTTTTGTAAGATGATGATTCTTGCAATCTTCTTTTTTATTTATTTCCTTCCTTCTTTATTGGTAATCTTATTAAATAAGATCATGATTGCATATGATGATGCCATGTGGAAACCCGAATCTGTCAATTGAACCTAAGCTTGAGTTAACCATCAATCCAAAGTCAATTGGACCAGCCTTTTTTCTTTCCACGTTTGTGAAATGTGACTTGATTTCCTCCATCAACTCTCCCTAGCTTGAAAGTATCCACATCTCTGATGAAGTGATGAGGTAGTACTGATCGTAAAGTTTAGGGTTTGAGTTGTTGGAGTTCTTCGTTTGTGATCCATGTGGAGTCTAAACCCGATTGTCCTTTCCATTTGATAAGTAATCTCCGATATCCTCTATTACGAGTCGAGACATGTTGTTTTTCCAAGATATCTTCTATTTCCTCTTTTCTCCTCTAATAGCTGGGGTATAGGTGGGGAAGGCATTATAGGTTGTGGAGTTGACAACACAAAAGGTTGGGTATTTTGGAGGCGAGGTGTAGCGTTTGGTGGTTCATTATAAGGTGTCAAATCCTCAATATTGATAACTCAGATAATGCCAAGATATGGTGGAATGTCAAGTTCATAGACATTTAAGCTAATTTTTGTAAGATTTTATAAGCACCAAAGTTTTTTGACATAAGGCTCTTTTGGTATTCCTCACAAAAACCTCTCGGGTTGAACTCTCATAGTTACCAGATCTCCCTTCTTGAATTCTTGTGACCTGCAATAAACATCTATAGTAGACTTCTCCTTTCTTGAATTTCAGTATTAGTCTTGGAGGACTCAGCAGGTTCATTAGGTCTAGCTTTTGAAGGAATAAGAATAAGATCAATAGATTTTCAAGGTTGATGTCCAAAGATGACTTCAAAAGGGCTAAGGCTAGTAGACCTATTATATATACTGTTATATGCAAACTCAGCAAAAAAGAGTACTCGGTCCCAAATGAACAGATGATAAACAACTAGATATTATAGAAGGTTACCTAGACTCCTATTAACTACCTCAGCTTGCCTGTTAGTTGGAGGTTGATATGTTGAAGTGAACTGTAACTTTGTGTTCAAAATTTTCCATGTGAGGCATCAATAGTTATCTTACATGGCATAAAGTTTGCCATCGTGCTAAATGGATCCACCACAACAAAAATGGAATCATAGCCCCTTAGGATTCATGGTAACCATGGACAAAATTCATATTAAGGTCTTCCTAAGGGGAATGAGATACAAGCAAAGGTGTATATAATCCTATGTTATGTCTTCTTCCTTTAGTCGATTGGCAAGTACAACACTGAGATATGATGTGAGCCACATCTCTCTTGAAGCTAGGATAGGAAAGCCTGTCATCAACCATGATAATGGTTTTATATTAACCAAAATGACCTGTAACCCCTCCAACATGCATTTCCCAAATAATGAACTGAACCATTGGGAATACACAAAAGAACACCCTTAAATAAGAATCTATCACAGATGATAAATGTATGTTGTCTAATCTTGACCCTTCTAATAATGTTGCAGAGATCTTTTTAAAATAAGGAGAAGACATATAGTCATCTCATATGTGTTCAAATCCTATCACTTCAGTGGTCATAGAGTGCCAAACAAGTGCCATTTGACTCGGTGCATCAACTGATTTGTTTTTAACCCCTAGTTGGTGCTGAGACAAATGTATAATCTTAAAGGAACTCAACCCACTTAATGTGTCACGAATCCTTTTTTTTTTTTGTGATTGAATGTATCGTAGGGCTTGGTGGTCTGAATATATGATGAATTCATTTGAAAACAAGTAATGTCGCCAATCTTGGACATCCACATAAAACTCATTATAGGTAGAATATTTTTGTCAGGCCCCATTTAATTTTTTTCTAAAAAATGTAATAGAACGACCTTCTTGACTAAACACTCCATCTATTCCTACCCAAAGGCATGACAAGCAAACTCAGAGATTTCAGAAAAATCTGAAAGTTGCATAATAGGTGCTTGTGTCATTTTTTTTTTTTTTATCTTATCAAAGGAGGCAGCTTTGGTCCATTTAAATTCACCCTTCTTCATACAATTTATAAAGTCTAGAAAAATGACATGTGATTGTAGAAATGAACATTTCTTCAAGTTGATATAGAGTTTTTCCTTACCAAGGGTCTTTAGAACTCAACGAAGGTGAAGATGTTCATCCTTGGCTTTACTATAGATGAGAATGTCATCAAAATAGATGATAAGAAAATGGCCAATGAAAAGATGGAGTACTTGTGTAACCCTCATAAAAGTGCTAGATGCATTTGAAAGACCAAAAAGCATGACTAAACATTAAAAAAAACCATAGTTCACTGCGTCAACTTGTACCAGGCAGTACATATCGATCCGATAGGGGACCAACACACAGACTACCCCATACCGAACGGTCCATAACAAGGGATATCGCCTGATATGGGGTATGTATCGGCCGGAACGATTGAAATCCGACCGTTACCGACCTGTACTGGTCAATAACAATCAGATTTTGATCGATACTGTTCAATGGCAAGGATTTGTTGAATTCAAACGATCCATTTAACTGTTTGAACCAAATCTAAGAGTTTTAAAATCTTTTCTACCCTCTCAGTCTCTCCTCTTTCACTCTCTCTAACTTATCCACTCTCTCAATCACTTTCTCACTCACATATTTTTTTCACTCTCTTATTTGCACTCTTTTGAACTCCACAAAGTTACGATTTGTGAATTAGATCAAGCTTGGGAGGCTAATTAGAAAGGATTACCACCTAAGTTAGAGAAAGAACTCTCCAATCAAAAGTAGGTTTTTTTTTCTTGATTTTGATGATTTATAAGATGATTAAGCCTATTCTATATACAAAATGTCTAATAAGTTATTTGAGGTCTTTATGATGGTAGAATAGTATTAATTAGCGAATAATTAAGGCTTTTAATGTTATGATTAGCAAGGTTTGTAATTTTGTACCGTACCGGAGTTTCGGGCTCTATTCGGTATGGTATGGTATGATATAAGTATACCGAGCGGTACATTTCAATATACCACTCAGTGTGTATATATATATATATATATATATATATATATATAAGTAAAAAAAAAACGATGGCTCTACCTACGTGAGGAGGTTCCTTCCTTCTCCGCACGAAAAAAAAAAATCGGGAAAGGCAACGTCGCGATCCCCGAGCAAAAAAAAAAAAGAAAGGGAAAGGCAGCGACATCGCTCGGTTTCCCCACGCAAAAAAAAAAAACCAGAAAGGGAAAGGCGACGTCGCTGAGGCGATGTCGCTCGGTTTCCCCGCACGAAAAAAAAAAGGCATCACTTCACTCGGTTTCTTCTGTTGGGAAGAAGAAATCGCTTCTTCCCGTGACATTGCCGAGGCTTCATCGCTGCGCCGAATCTCTAGGTTTTCCTTTTTCTTCTTCCTCTTCTTTCTTCTCCGTCACCGACCAATTTACGAACGGAAACAGCCACAATCGATGCTACCGCCCGGTGGAGGATGGTACGTGTACCAGTCTGCTGACGGACCGGTATTATTCGAAATTAAAAACCTTAATGAGTAGTGTGTTTAATACTGATTTTTTCAAAATTAGACACTTAATGGGTCAAATCTTTGCATTACATACATATTATGATGTTTTATATGTTTATGATGGTATAGTAGGTTTAATTAGGATTTAATTAAGTTTTTTTAATATAATAATTAGTGGTTTTAATGATGATTTAATCAAAATTTGATCAATATTGAGTCAATTCAATGTCTTTAATACCTATCAGGATGTTTGACATATTTATAGTTGTTAAAGAGGACTAATTAGGAATTAATTAATTATGTTAATGTTGTGATTAGTATATTTTTCAATGTATTTAATCGAAATTTGATTCATATTGGGTCAATTAAATATCGTTAATATCTATTATATTAGAGTGGTCTATGCACCACCCTCAAACAATGTAAACGAGACCATCGACTCCCTGGCATGGTTGCTATCGTCGATCGAGGCACTACTGTCCATGTCGTCGCCATGTCTCCGAACTGAACGGGTTGCTGAATGTTATTGAGAAGTTGTCTTCAGACCATTGATTAGAGAGTTCTTCCTCTAAATTAGGTATTAATCCTCCCTAATTAACTTCCTAAGTTTAATCCAATTCACAAATTGTAATTTGTGAAGTTTTAACAGAGTGCAAATGTGAGAATAAGAGAAAGAAGTGACTGAGAAAGAGATTGAGAGTACAAGAGTATGAGAAAGTGAAAGGGGGTGAAAGAGGGGAGGAAAATATTTAAAAACCCTTTCAAATAGATCTGACCGTTAGAAAGGGTCAAATCTAAGTTGTCCATCGATAACAATCAGATTTCAACCATTACTATAGTGCTTGAGTCTCATGTACATAGAATTACAACTAGCATGACAATGGAAACAAAAATTATATATATATATATATATATATATATATATATATATGTTACCCTCACTCAGTGATATGATTTATAATATCTATGCTTCATAAATATGATAAATGATATACTTATATTTTTAGGTTTTAAAATTGAAGTACATGCTTTCCAATATAATTCACAATGTTCTACGAAAGTTGGTTAAGCATGCATAAGCATTAATGTCTACTTTAAGCATATTTTGTAGCAAAAATGCATGATCCTTCAGTACAACAAGCCAAAGTGCATTAGCGGACTTGAATACAAGGTTAAGTTATGATAATAAGTATGAATATAGTGACTAGAAGTGACGGTTAAATTTTAATCGACCTTAAGTGAATCTCAAGGCTTGAATAAGTTTGACTATTGTTAGGAGAAAAGGTCATTGACGTCTTTGTCAGCATAATGTGACCCTGATCCATATAGGTGGAGTTGTCTGAAGTGGAGAGCACCTTCTCCTGAATCGTTACCTGCAAAAAGACCGAAGTTGAGAGAATCTTCCTGAGTCGCTCCCTCTGACGCTTAAGTTAGTACTGAGGTCCACTTCTTTAGCTCTTAATCCCCATATCAAAAGTTGAGGGTGTATTTTTATACCTGACCATGAGAAGATAGAATATCCCATAAAGATTTTATAGGGGATGTGATTTATAACTGACCCGAGTTGCTCCCTAAACTGCCGAGAATATTCCTATGAATATTCTGCGGGGGAGGCAATTCATAACGATCCTGAGCTACCCCTGGACTCCCGAGAATATTCTTACGAATATTCCACAGGGTCGACAGTTCCTAATCGTTCCGAGCTACCCCATGCACTCCTAGGAATATTCTTGTGAATATTCCATAGGGGAGGCAGTTCGATAACCAACCCGAGCTAACCCCTGGATTCCTGAGAATATTCTTATGAATATTCTGCAGGGGAAATAGTTCGACAACTGACCCGAGCTATCTCTTAGATTCCTATCCACGCAAGCAAGCATGTGTCGAGTTATTTGGGCCTTTTTCCTCCCACGGGCCTTATGTGGCATTGGTGTAGCGAGCGATGGCTAGTTGATTGTATATTCCCTATCATTTGTCGCCTCCAAAGGCGTACTTCGGGGCTCTTGGGTTCAAAGTGTATCGTTTGGTTTTTTTCAACACGAGAGCATTTGGGATCTCATCCTATAGGTCGGGTTTTTACGAATTAGGCGTCTCGGGTATATTAGGCCTTGCATCTTTGTCGTGGCGGATTTTGCATAGCGCGGGCCAAATATTTCTCAACTTATACACCTCAAGCATCGTTTGGCCCGATCCTCCACCGTAGCGGGTTTCTCTTTACACGGGTCGGGTCTTCTTGACTCATGTATCTCGAGCACATTTCGCCTTGTGCCTCCGCTGTAATGGATTTCGCTTGGCGCAAGTTGGATTTTAATTGACTCATGCGCCTCAAGCACCATTTGACCTGATTCTCTTTACGTGGATTTTTCTTAACTCATTTGCGGATTTCTTTTTACGTGGGTCAGGTCTTTCCGACTCATGCGTCTTGGACGCATTTTGTCTTGTGCCTCCGCCGTAGCAAATATTCTAGTGCAAATCGGGTCTTCCCGACTCGCATCTCTTCAAAGTTGTCCCGAGGGGACACTAGCCTCAATCGCGGAAGGTGGCTCTATTGCAAGAAGGGGAGAGTCTGCTTTCCCCAATCGACATCTGTAATGGGAGGTAAGAGAGCATATCTGTTAGAACCCTTGCAGATTCTAAACTTGGGGTTGATCTCTTTAGGGGATCGGCCTCCTTGGAACTCTATAGAGGTTCCTCCCTCCAAATTGCTACTCAAAGGCTGCAGAAAAGATTCATCTATTGCTTATCAAAAGAGGAGGAATACATGGCTATTTATAGGGTTTCTAAACCCTAACTCCTAATAGGACTCCTACTCAAGACTCCTACTTCTAACCAACTCCTAATAGGACTTCTACTCAAGACTCCTAGTCCTTTACAACTACTAATTCTTCTCTAAGAAACAACCTCCTAACCCTAGCCAGCCACTTCACCTCTTTAATAGGGGTTGGCTTAGGTAGGTTTTACATGAATGTCCCTCTCAATTAGGACTCTCCTAGCTAGAGTCCTAACAGACCCGCCCTCTTCAAATCAGCCTTGTCCTCGAGGCTGATGATTCATGAATTTTGGGAATTTGATCTTCAAGTTGTCATAGTTCTCATAAGTGGCATCTTCTGTTGGTAGGTTCACCCACTGTATTAGCACTTTAGTAGTGGGTCGTCGTCATCGAGTCACGATCCGTCAATCAATAATGACACTTGGTTGGGTCTGGAGTTCTCCTTGGATAGTCATATTTGATGGGTGGCTTTGGGCTGTCTCCAAGCACCTATTTACAACTTCTGTCTGGCCGTTGATTTGTGGGTGATATGTCGTACTCCTTTTCAATTTATTACCCTGCATATGGAATAACTTTGTCCAAAATCTGCTCGTGAAGATACAAGTAGAATTTATCATAAGCACAATGCGTCCCTTATAGTGTAATTCTTTTGAGTCCCAATTGTGATGAGCCACGAAGCTTGGTGCTTCTTCCAATTTTTTTATAATCTTACTAGTCTCTGAATCTTCCTGCCATTCCATCTTAATATCCTCAAGGAAGTCGCTGGTCGGAAGTGAAACGGTCGAAACTTCAGCTTGCTCGGGTAGCTGCGAAAGCACATCTGCAAGAACATTCTCTTTCCCCTTTTTGTAAGTTATTTCATAATCAAATCCAAGAAGTTTTGTTACCCATTTTTGCTGCTCAGGGGATGATATCTTTCGCTCCAAAAAGTACTTGAGGCTTTTACGGTCGATTTTAATTTGAAATCGTCGACCAATCAAGTAGGGTCTCCACCTCGTTGCTGCGCGCACAATGGCGAGCATCTCCTTATCATATGTTGACTTATTTTGATGGGAGAGAGATAATACTTTACTAGTGTATGCGAGTGGTCGACCATCTTGCATGAGAATGACTCCAATTCCGACTTCAGATGCGTCAGCCTCAATAATGAAGGGTCGGTTGAAATCTGGTAGTGTTAGCACCGGCGTCGTCATCATGGCTGCCTTAAGTTTGTCGAAGGCAACGGAGGCTCTATCCAACCATTGGAAGACATCTTTTTCCAGTGAGGAAGTAAGTGGTGCACTGATCTTTCCATAGTTTTTCATGAACTTGCGGTAGTAGCCTATTAAACCCAGAAAGCCATGTAGCAATTTTATATTTCTCGGGGTCGGCCAGTTTTGTATTGCTTAAATTTTGAAGAGGTCCACTGCCACACCTTCCTTTGATATGATATGCCCAATATATTCCACCTTTTGTTGAAGAAAGTAAAAATTTGTAGTGGCCGTTGTGTGTTCGAAAGGCGATTTTCGGTATGACTTCTTTGTACACTCGTATTTGATAATACCCGGATCGAAGGTCCAGCTTTGTGAAGATTTGTGCTGCCTTTCATCTATCAATTCATCTACTACTGGAATAGGGTATTTATCCTTGATGGTTATGTCATTGAGAGTTCGGTAATCAACGCATATTCGCCATGTTCCGTCCTTCTTGCGTACAAGTAGCACCGGTGAAGAGTAGAGGTTGCAACTTGGCCGAATAACCCCTGTTTCGAGCATCTCTTTTATAATCCTTTCTATTTCATCCTTCTGGAGATGTAGATACTGATATGGCCGAGTATTTGCTGGAGGTTTGCCTGAAAGAATCATTATATAATGATCATGCCGACGGGTAAGTGGTAGGTTGTGCGGTTCGTCAAATATATCTGAAAATTCAGCAAGCAAAGGAAGTAGGTTTAGATCTTCAAATTCTATTGGCTCTCCCTTAGTTTGCTGCTCAAGTTGTACCAAAAAGTCGTTGTATGCTTTATGCAAAACCTTATCTATTTGTTGTGTGCAAATCGTCGTTGCGTCACCCCCACGTTTCCCGTTCAGTATCACCTGTTTCTCTTTACTATAAAATTTCATAATTAGTTGCATAAAATTCCAAGAAATATCACCTAATGTTGTCAACCATTTAATTCTAAGCATGGCCTCATGATCATCAAGAGGGAGAAGGAAGAAATATGCAATTATCTCTTGGTAAGGCCTCATGATCAGCAACAGTTTCACTTGCGGGCGCCTACAATCATACTTCAAAATCCATCCATCGGCGACCTTAACGTCAAACCTGTTGCAATTCTCGATAGGTAAGGCCATCTGGATAGTAACCTTACTGTTTAGAAAGTTATTAGTACTGCCCGTGTCGATGAGAACAGTGATCGATTGTTGTTTGAGAAGGCCTCCAACTTTCATCGTTTGCGGGTTTGAGTAGCCGGCTAGTGTATGTACCGTAACTTCGGTCAGTTATGGCTCTTCTTCTGCATCTTCTTCTTCATGTTCAAGGCTCTCTTCTGGATGTTCAATGAACTCTTCTTCTATTGGTTCAATTCATAAGAAGTCTCCCTTTACTACAGCGATGCTCACGGCTCCACGGCTTGTCACAATGCCAACACAACCCCTTCGCATATCGCTCCCGAAGCTCTTCTCTTGTTAACCTCTTTGGTGTAGGGACTTGGTCGATAGTAGGGGGGGCTGAGGGCTTTAATATTACTGGTTGAGGAGCGACCCTAGTCCTCTGAGCTTCATGGTTCAATTGCTCCTCTTGATGTCGTGCGAAAGAGATGGCTGCCATAAGTGTATATGGTTGTCGTGCTTTAACTTCTCCTCGGATCTCCGGCTTCAAGCCCTCAATGAAGGTCCTCAATAGCTGTTTTTGAGACCAATCACGAGTTTGATTAGATAACCTTTCAAACCTGGTTTGGTACTCCTGAATGGTAGAGGTTTGTCGGATCTTTGCTAGTTGTCCGTCAATATTCTCGTAATCGGTTGGTTTGAAGCGGATCAGCAGTCCTTCTTTGAATTGTCGCCATTAAAGGACTCCATAAGTATGTTCAAACTAGTCAAACCACTGTATAGCATCCCCTTCAAGATGTATAGCTGCAATTTTCACCATAGATGCATCCGCGATTTTATGGTACCGAAAATATCGCTCCGCGCACGAGATCCAACCAATCGGGTCTCCTTCCCATTTAGGGAAGTCCACTCTCATGCATGGATAGTTGGGGTTGGTCATAGAGCTTCCCCTCTCTTGGAAGTCATATCTTTGGGCTTGGTGCGATTGGGCAAAGCTCTCTCCTTGATGTGATTTCTTCGGGCTTAGTGGTCGGCCCAATCTGAGTTCGGTAAAGAGCATCCGAATCTTATCCTCCATTCGCGCCTCGAAGGCTTCGAATTTAGAATTGATTACCTCCTCAGATGCCATAGTATATGCCGCCAAATCTGTGATGTTAAGATCTCTCTTTTGTTGTCGGGTTAAAGGCATATATTGGTTGAGAGAGGTGATGGTCGAAAGGATTGGTAGATCGGTGGATGTAGGCTACGGTTTAGGCTTGTTTTGTGGCTATTTTGGGTGCAGTTTAAGGGTGTGGTTTTGTGGAGTTTTAGGGCTATAGATAAAAGTTTTGGATCTGTGGTAGATGGTAGTAAAGGTTTGATAGAAATAAGTGGAAGTTGCAGCAAGTATGTGCTGTCTTGTAAGAGTAGAATTGTCGTCGAAGAAACCGTTTAGAATTGTCGTCGAAGAAACAACGATTTCTTGACGTAATTTCCACCAAAAACTTGAGAGAATTGAGGAGGGAATTGATAGCAAAATCACAGTTTATATGACAGCAAGGATATCTAATTTAATCAAGAAAATTTCGGTAGTATAACAGCAAGGAAATTGGTGCAAGTTGCGATTGCAGAATTCTCGTCGAGAAATTTCAGCGGGTTACGACGAAAATTTGCAGCAACACAAAATCGTTTTTAGAGATGAATTTCTTAATAGATCAATCTTAGATGGAAGCCAAGATGATCTATGAAGTGTATAAGAAATTTCATTCAAAAAAGATTGCAAATAGATGGGTTAAGGCAACAATATGCGGCTGAAATTTTCTGCAGCACAGATTTTTAAGTATAGCAGATTGGACGTAAAAGATCAGTGGTTTATATTGAAAATTTTTTGATGAAACCAAAGGAAATTCCATTGTTAGGAAGTGTCAAAGCTATCATAAAAATTTCGTAGAGATTTGGATAGAAACAACGTAGTATTAAGATCAAATAAACAGTGATATGCGACTGAAATTTTACAGTGCAGATTTTCAAGTATAGCAGATTAGACGTAAAATATCAATGGTTTATATTGAGAATTTTTTGACAAAACCAAAGGAAATCTGCTGTTAGGAAATGTCAAAGATGTCATAAAAATTTCGTAGAGATTTGGATAGAAAAAACACAGTAGCAAGATCAAACAGACGGTGCTATACGATTGGAATTCTGCAATGCATCTTTTGTCGTAGAGATAAAAATTTTATGACAAAAAGTTTATGCAGCAATATAGGAATAATTTTTTTGGGATTTTCAAATAAGGATAACTAAATTGCAACAGCAGTAAGGTAGAAAACCAAAACCTGTTGCAATTCACGGGGAGATCAAAGGATGATCCGTGGTGGTGGAGATGACGGCGGAATTTGGCAACGATCTCTTAAGCAATTGTGGGAATTGCTTTGGGCGGTTGTAGAGGGTTGATGGATGGCTGTGGAAGGGCAGCGAGACGCCAAGAACGCTGCTCTGATACCAAGTGTTAGAACCCTTGCAGATTCTAAACTTGGGGTTGATCTCTTTAGGGGATCGGCCACCTTGGAACTCTATAGGGGTTCCTCCCTCCAAGTTGTTGCTCAAAGGCTGCAGAAAAGATTCATCTATTGCTTATCAAAAGAGGAGGAATACATGGCTATTTATAGGGTTTCTAAACCCTAACTCCTAATAGGACTCATACTCAAGACTCCTACTCAAGACTCCTACTTCTAACCAACTCCTAATAGGACTTCTACTCAAGACTCCTAGTCCTTTACAACTCTTAATTCTTCTCTAAGAAACAATCTCCTAACCCTAGCCGGCCACTTCACCTCTTTAATAGGGGTTGGCTTAGGTAGGTTTTACATGAATGTCCCTCTCAATTAGGACTCTCCTAGCTAGAGTCCTAACAATATCTTCTTCATATCCTCCTCAATTGATGCCTTAATAATGTAGGAGAGAGAGACACTCGAGTGGCATCCTTGGGACATGATCATGTCAATCATTCCTCTATTAGCGCTTCAGCAGTGGAGAGAAGGAAATTTCCTCATATCTTCCTCGATTAATGTCTCAACAACGGGGGAGAGAGGGAGATTTCCTTATATATTCCTTGATTGGCGCCTTAGCAATAGGGGAGTGTCCCTTCGGATCATTCCATTGCTTGAGCCATTAGTGAGGTTGTCAATCATTTTATGCCAATCGCAAAGAAGAGGAGAGAGGTTGTCCCGTCTATAAACCTCCCATAGTCCATTTAGTGAGGCTCATTCATTGCTTGAGCCCTAACATTTCGGAAGCTTCCTTCTAAGCTCTAGTTTCGAAAGGCGAGTCAATCCTTAGGTCATCCACCATCCAACTTCTGCACCTCAGGTCAGGACATCTCTCCCCTCTCGCACAAGTTCTTCCTAGTCCATCGACCGTCAATCTGTTACGGACAAAATTGTAAACGGGGTGTTTGATGTAATGCTTATGTATGTTTGTCTTTCGGTTTTGTTTATGCTTTACATAGCATATAAAGAGCTGGCAGTAGGCTTAGCAGCCCCATTTTCTTTGGTTTTGGTATTCGTCCTAGGTTTGCAAACAAATATTGTGTCATGTGGACACTTGTGGGGATTTCGGTCTGTAGTGGACCATTTTGGACCCATTGTTGTGCGACCGTTCAGAACTTGTAAAGTCTGTTTGTAATTTACATTAGCTATGAAGTGTTTACTGAAATGATTGCTTGTGGATCCCGAGTAAGACGCTTTCTCTAACCCGTTTTCTCTTTTGTAGGTCCTAAGGAACCATAGGAGGTTTCGGAGAGGCTGACCTTTGCGGACGGACACGCAAGGGTGCCGCACGACTTAGGCAAAACCAGCTAAGTGCGTGACATATGGTATCAGAGCGGGACAAGCACTCATAGAAACACTTGGCATGCAAACTTGAGGGACCTAACTGTCACGGACAAACTTCTAAACAAGATGTTTGATGTAATGCTCATGTATGTCCGTGTCTTTTGGCATGTTCATGCCTTGTACAGAATGTAGAGGGGCGGCCGAAGGCTTAATAGTCCCATTTTAGTTGGGTTGGTGGCCTCTTTAGGCTTGTAAATAAAGGTTGTGTCATGTGGACACGTGCGAGAGATTTTCGATCTGTAATGGACCATTTTACCCTTTGTTGTGTCACTGTTCGGAGCTTGTAAAGTCTGTTTGTAATTTGCATTGTCTATGAAGTGTTTTTCGGAGATGTTTGCTTGTGGATCCCGATTGAGGCGTTCTCTCTAGTCCGTTCTCTCTTTTGTTGGTCCTAAGGGACAATGGGAGACTTCGGGGAGGCTGACCTTTGCGGACGGACACGCAAGGGTGCCGCACGACTAAGGCAAAACCAGCTAAGTCCGTGACAGATGGTATCAGAGCGGGACAAGCACTCATAGAAACACTTAGCATGCAAACGTGGGGGACCTAGCGGGGCTGTGTTGAGGGCAGTCAGCACACGCGCGACCGTTTGGGGGAAAACGGGCATGGAGATGTAGGGAAAAGGAGTCGCTCAGAGGAGCGGGCATCCGAGATTGGCGTTTAGAGGAATGGCCAACCCTTCGCGTAAGAGGCACCACGAGAACAGGCAAGCTTGGAAGAATGTGGAGCGCACAAAGGTTGGGATGGCTGAGTTTGAGCTACAGCTCAACGTTGACAACTATACTTGATGGTGCTCAAGGCAAGCGAGGCGCTTGGTAAAGGATGAGAACATTCAAGGTGGAATGAGTTGTTCAACGACCAAAAGAGTTATGCAAAGCTCACAGAGGTGAGGGGAATTGCTAACTCGAAGAATTTGGTACTCTTGCATGGGCTTGTATGCGGACGATGGAATGTTCGTGGCCATCCCAAGGCGATCGAAACTCGGCGCCATGGAGCATTGAAACTTTCTCTTCGGCATGTGAAGGATTCGTCCGTAGGAGGCTGAAGTGTGCAATGAGTTCAGCATGTTGCTAGGCCTTGAGTGGTGCAGCGGGGGCTGTATTGACGTGGAGTCGCAATCTAGCAAGTGCGTTTGCAGGAGGCAGATCAATGCACAGTTTGTTCAGCAGATCGGAGTAGTCCAAGGGGATGGTGGTCTCCGAAACGAAGAGAGATGTTGCTCCAATGGGACAGTTATCCAGGAGGGATAAGTCCCAGCTCTCCAGAGGGAGAATCATGTGAGACGGACCTCACATGTTGAGGAGGAGTACCTCAACAAACAACTCCACGAAGCTCGATGGACAGAGCAAGCGGCGAGGAGTCGTCGCATGATCTCGCTTGAGAGAATGCATTGGTGGATGCATTGCGAGATCAAGTGGGGACGCGACCCAAAAGCAACTTAAATGAAGGCACACTTGGAGTCGATATGGAGATCGGACTCAAGGGAGGGCTGACCCGTGGAATGGTGGGCGCGAGGGCCACCATCGACTCAATGCAAAAACGAGGAGCGGAGCAACTTAGGTGTAACTTGGTGAAATACTCAAGCCGCATGAAGGGAGCCAGCATAGAAGTTGGAACATGGAGCAGAGGCACAGTGCTTTCCTTAGACAGAGGTCAAGGACATGAACTCTTGCAGAGGCAAGAGTAAGATCATGTTGTTCCATGGGTCCTTCATTCTGACGGAGCGGACTCATCTTGCATGGTGCCAAAGGCGAAGGGAGCTTCTGGGCACATGCACCTTATCTCGGAGGAGCATTTGATGGAGGAACTAAGGCGACTCAATTTGCGGAGGCGAAGTTGGGTACAGAAGGCCTTAGCACGGGGCAAGAGGACGCAGAGGCGGGTACTCTTGAAGAATATGCCACAGTGTTGCCATTCGAGTTGCTATAAAGGAAGCGGTGCGCAGCGGAGATTGTGCTGGTAGGGGCAGAGGCCCAGGATCCAGACAATGGTGCACAAATTACAGTGAAGTCGGTGGACTTCGGGAGCTACTAGGCGACGGACTGTCCTAGAGCGGTGCTTCATCTAGGTGTGACCCAAGAGTGGGTGGATGAAGGTCGATTGCCAAAGGAGCGAACAAAATCGAAGGTGGAGGAGACCTTGCGATGTATTGGCAGAGGCCACACATGGAGGGTTCACAATTCGAGTTTATTCCACAAGGATCAGAATGCAATAGAGATGTCACCAGGAGGCGACATGGTGCAGCGGATCGTGGTGGAACAGCTCGTGTCAATGCGATACACACGACTTAGTCCCGGGAGGGACTAGATCATATGGAGGTATGATCGGGAGCTACTGGGAGCTCCACTTCGGTGAACTACACGACGGCAAGAAGGGCTATGGGTTCAAGGAGTGAAGGCCATGGTACCGCAGAGGCGGGTCTTCCGTGCGTGCATCGAATTTTGCATCGGATGAAAACCTTGGTCATCAGCATATGGGGGCTGGGTTCCACCAAGGGAAAAGTTCGAATGCAAGTACCAGTGAGTCCCATGGGAGGGACTTGATCATGCAGAGGTATGATCGAAGCAGCTGGAGAGTTGGACTACTCTAGAGCTCATATTCGCTTAAGGGAGCCCGGCAAGTCAGAGGACAAGGCCGAGTAAGCGAACGTTGCTACCAAGGAAGCTAAGGAGAACAAAATCGATGCAAACCCTACAACGTGATGGCAGAGGCCATGCATGGGAGTTGTAGTCTGTCTTTCCATCGACCAAACGGACTGCTTAGAGAACACAGAGATGTTGAAGCAGGGGGTCGAAAGGGGCGAGGAAGCGACGACGAGTCCAGAGGGACTTAGCTACCCAAAATCAAGCATCAGTTAGAATGGAGGTGGACTCAGAGGAGTGCCACGGAGACATATCTACTGATCGTGAGGAAAAGGGATGCAGATGCGAGGCGACGGATAGTAGGGCCATGGGCATGGCAGCGCCATGGTACCGCAGAGGCGGGACTTCTGTGAAAGTCATTGATCCCTTGCTCTCATGGAGGGAGAGCGCTTGGTCGTGAAAGGGGCCGAGGAGGTGGAGCATGTAGAGGCAATCTCCAAGTACCGAGATAAGGCTGAAGGGCAGAGGCCGAAGAACTTCGTAAGACCGGTGTCAATGTGCTTCTCATCAAGATAGCCGAAAGTGAAGGACTTCGGGTCATGCAAGAGTGCATAACCAAGGAACGAAGCAGGCAGTACGCGGTGCTGTACCTTTGCTACTCAGAGGAGTAGGCGGCAGGGTTGATGGAGAAGACGGTACAATCCCAGAGGCGACCAAACCTATGAGAGAACTACTCCAAGTTGGGGTGAAAACTTCCTGCATTCCAGAAGTTCAATGACATTGAGAAGGTGAATCACAGTAGCTAACTCAACGCAAGGAGTGCAAACACTTCATGTGCTTCAGAAGTGTGAGCAAAGAGCAGGCGAAGGCCAGTAACCAGCTTGATGCATGAAGTATAATCTCGAGGAGGCGGGTGAAGTCAAGTAACATTTGCCTTCTCAACTCTTAAGAGAATGGGCGAAATCGAGTACCCCAATTCTCTTATCTATCCAGCAGAGGAGCTCTGCATATGTTCAAAGACCCTTCGAAGATAATGGAAGACAATAGTTGTCAAATCCTCACCAACGGTGATCAGTGCTACTGAGAGTAGATTGTCCGCTTCATTTCCCAACGAAATGTCAATCGAAAGCGGAAGTGATGCGAACCTACTTGGATGTGACAACTAAGTGAAGGAAGAGTCAATGAGCAAATTTTGTGGAGGAAGGACCCAAAACTTCAGAAGTTTACGAGACGATGCTCGTTAAAGCTCCAACAAGCATCCACCCAGTTCAAGCAACATGAGGAATTTGAAAGACTGGCGCAGTAAGGATGGTCTTTTCCTTCATCTGGGGGATCTGCAGGAATCAACAATGATCAACACAACTCAGCCAACCCCACACCAGAGTCAGAGTCATGGGTGAGTTGCAGCAGCATGGCGGATCAAAGGTTCGACTACTCAAAAACAGCAGCGGAGAGCAGTTGGGAGCCAAGAGGCGCATTGTAGCTGGAGCAGAAGATTGAAGACTTAGCAAAGGCGAGGAGTTGCAATGTCGACAAAGGCTTCAACGAGGACGTCGAAGGAATAAGTGGGGGAGAATGTCACGGACAAACTTCTAAACAAGATGTTTGATGTAATGCTCATGTATGTCCGTGTCTTTTGGCATGTTCATACCTTGTACAGAATGTAGAGGGGCGGCCGAAGGCTTAATAGTCCCATTTTAGTTGGGTTGGTGGCCTCTTTAGGCTTGTAAATAAAGGTTGTGTCATGTGGACACGTGCGAGAGATTTTCGGTCTGTAATGGACCATTTTACCCTTTGTTGTGTCACTGTTCGGAGCTTGTAAAGTATGTTTGTAATTTGCATTGTCTATGAAGTGTTTTTCGGAGATGTTTGCTTGTGGATCCCGATTGAGGCGTTCTCTCTAGTCCGTTCTCTCTTTTGTTGGTCCTAAGGGACAATGGGAGACTTCGGGGAGGCTGACCTTTGCGGACGGACACGCAAGGGTGTCGCACGACTTAGGCAAAACCAGCTAAGTCCGTGACATAACGGCGTTGCGTTGAGGGCAGCTAGCACGTGCAACCGTTTGGGGAAACGGGTTTGAAGATGTAAGGAAAAGGAGTCGCTCAGAGAAGCGGGTATCTAAAATTGACATTCAAAGGAATGACCAACTCTTCACGCAATAGGTACCATGAGGACAAGCAAGCTTAGAAGAATGTGTAGCGCACAAAGGTTGGGATGGTGGAGTTCGAGCTACGGCTCGACATTAGCAACCATACTTGATGGTGCTAAGGCAAGCAAGGCGCTTGGTAAATGATGAGACCATGCAAGGTGGAATGGGTTGTTCAGTGACTGAAAGAGTTATGCAAAACTCATAGAGGTGAGGGAAATTGCTAACTCGAAGAATTCGGTACTCATGCAAGGTCTTGTGAACGATGGAATATTCGTGGCCATCCTAAGACGACCGAAACTCGACGTCATGGAGCATTGAAACTTTCTCTTCAGCATGAGAAGGATACGTCCGTAAGAGGCTGAAGTGTGCAGCGAGTTCAGCATGTTGCTAGGCCTTGAGGGGTGCAACAGGGGCTGTATTGGCAAGGAGTCCCAATCTAGCAAGTGCATTTGCGGGGTTAGAACAATGCACAGTTTGTTCAGCAAAGCAGAGTAGTCCAAGAGGGTGGTGGTCTCCGAAACTTCCAGAGGGAAGAATGTGAAGAGAAGTTGCTCCAACGAGACATATATCTTAGAGAGATAAGTCTCGGTTCTCCAAAGGGAGAATCATGTGCAACGGACCGCACATGTTAAGGAGAAGTACCTAAAGAGAACAACCCGACAAAGCTCAACGGACCGAGCAAGTGGCGAGGAGTCATCACATGATCTCGCATGAGGTAATGCATTGGTAAATGCTTTGTGAGATCAAGTGAGAGAGCGACCCAAGGCAACACAAAATGAAGGCACACTTGGAGCCAATATGGAGATCGAACTCAATGGAGGGCTGACCCGTGGAATGGTAGGCGCGAGGACCACCACCAACTCAATGCAAATCGAGGAGCGGAACAACTTAGATGTAACTTAGCGAAATACCCAAGCCGCACGAAGAGAGACGACATAGAAGATGAAACATTGAGCGGAGGCACAGAGCTTTCCTTGGACAGAGGTCAAGGATATGAACTCTTGTAGAGGCAAGAGCGGGATCATGTCGTTCCATGGGTCCTTCATTCTGATGGAGTGGACTCATCTTGCATGGTGCCAAAGACGAAGGGAGCTTCTAGGCACATGTACCTTATCTCGAAGAAGCAATTGATGGAGGAACGAAGGTGACTCAACTTGCGAAGGCGAAGTTGGGTTCAGAAGGCCTTGCATGGGGCAAGAGGACGTGGAGGTGGGTACTCTTGAAGAATACACCACAGTGCTGTCATTCAAGTCACTATAAAGGAAGCAGTGCGCAGCGGAGATTGTGCTGGTAGGGGCAAAGGCCTAGGATCCAGACAATAGTGCACCAATTTTAGCGAAGTCGGTGGAGCTCGGAAGCTACTAGGTGACGGACTGTCCTAAAGGTGTGCTTTGTCTAGATGTGACCCAAGAGCGGGTGGACAAAGATCGATTACCAAAGAAGCGAACATAATCGAAGGTGAAAGAGGCCCTGCAATGTGTTGGCAAAGGCCACACATAGAAGGATCACAATTCGAGTTCATCCTACAAGGATCAGAATGTAATGGAGATGTCACCAGGAGGTGACATGGTGCAGTGGATCGTGGTGGAACAGTTCGTGGCAATATAATACACATGAATCTACCGCGAGGGACTAGATCATACAGAGGTATGATCGGAGCTACTGGGAGCTTCACTTCAGTGAACAACACGATGGCAAGAAAGACTATGGATTCAAGGAGTGAATGTCATGGTATCGGAGATGCGGGTCTTCCGTGCGTGCATCGAATTTTGTATCGATTAAAAGCCTTGGTCATCAGCATATGGGGACTGTGTACCGCCAAGAGAGTATACTGAATGCATGTACCAGTGAATCTTATGGGAGGGACTTGATCACACAGAGGTATGATCAGAGCGACTAGAGAGTTGGACTACTCCAGAGCTCATATTCGCTTAAAGGAGCCTGGCAAGTCAGAGGACAAAGCCGAGTAAGCGAACGTTACTACCAAGAAAGTTAAGTAGAACGGAATCGGTGCAAACCCTACAACATGATGGCGGAGGCCAAGCATGGGAGTTGCAATATATCTTTCCACCGACCAAGGGGAACTACTTGAAGAACACAAATATGTTGAAGCAAAGGTTCGAAAGGGGCAAGGAAGCGACGACGAGTCCAAAGGGACTTAGCTACCCAAAACAAAGCATCGGTTAGAATGGGGGTGGACTCGGACGAGTGTCATAGTGCCATAGAGGCAGATCTACTGATTGTAAAGAAAGGGATGCTGATGCGAGGCAATAGATAGTAGGGCCATGGGAATGGCAGCACCATGGTACCATAGAAGCGGGACTTCCGCGAATTCATTAATCCCTTGCTCTCATGGAGGGGGAGCGCTTGGTCTTGAAAGAAGCCGAGGAGGTGGAGAATACGAAGGCAAACTCCAAGTACCGAGACAAGGCTGAAGGGCAGAGGCCAGGGAACTTCGTAAGACTAGTGTCAACGAGCTTCTCATCAAGATAACCGAAAGTAGAGGACTTCGAGTCAATGCAAGAGTGCACGACCAAGGAACGAAGCAGGCAGTACGCAGTGATGTACCTTTGCTACTCAGTGGAGTAGGCGGCAGAGATAATGGAGAAGACGGTACAATCCCAAAGGCAACCAAAACTATTAGAGACTTGCTCCAAGTTGAGGTGAAAACTTCTTGCATTCCAGAAGTTCGATGGCATTGAGAAAGTGAATCACAGTAGCAAACTCAACGCAAGAAGTGCAAACACTTCGAGAGCTTCAGAAGTGTGAGCAAAGAGCAAGCGAAGGCTAGTAACCAACTCGATGCATAGAGTACAACCCTCAAGAAGGCAAGCGAAGTCACGTAACTTTTGTCTTCTCAACTCTTAAGAGAATGGGCGAAACCGAGTACCCTAATTCTCTTATATATCCAGTAGAGGAGCTCTGCACATATTCAAAGACCCTTCGAAGAAACCAAATGGAAGACAATAGTTGTCAAATCCTCACCAATGGTGATCAGTACTACTAAGAGCAGATTATCTGCTTCATTTCCCAACAGAATGTCAATCGAAAGCGGAAGTGATGCGAATCTACTTGAAAGTGACAACTAAGTGAAAAAAGAGTCGATGGGCAAATTTTGTGGAGGAAGGACCCAAAACTTCAAAAGTTTGCGAGGCAATGCTAGTTAAAGCTCCAACAAGCATCCACCCAATTCAAGCAGCATGAGGCATTTGAGAGACTAAGGATGGTCTTTTCCTTCATCTGAAGGATCTACAGGAACCAATAATGATCAACACAACTCAACCAACCCCACACTAAAGTTAGAGTCATTGGCGAGTTGAAACAGCATGGCGAATTAAAAGTTTAACTACTCAACAACAGCAGCGAAGGGTAGCTGGGAGCCAACAGGCACATTGCAGCTGGAGCAGAAGATTAAAGACTCACCAAATGGGAAGAGTTGTAGCGTCAGCAAGGGCTTCGACAAGGACGTTGAAGGAATAAGTGGGGGAGAATGTCACGGACAAAATTGTAAACGGAGTGTTCGATGTAATGCTTATGTATGTCCATGTCTTTTGATTTTGTTTATGCTTTGCACAACATATAAAGGGCTAGCAATAGGCTTAGTAGCTTCATTTTCTTTGGTTTAGTGGTCGTCCTAGGCTTACAAACAAAGGTTGTGTCATGTGGGCACTTATGAGGATTTCGATCTGTAGTGGACCATTTTGGACCCTTTGTTGTGCGACTGTTCAGAGCTTGTGAAGTATGTTTGTAATTTGTATTGGCTATGAAGTGCTAACTAAAATGATTGCTTGTGGATCCCGAGTGAGACGCTTTCTCTAACTCGTTTTCTCTTTTGTACGTCCTAAAGGACCATAGGAGGTTTAGGGGAGGCTAACCTTTGCGGACGGACACGCAAGAGTGTCACACGACTTAGGCAAAACCCTGTCCTCTGATAGTTCGATAGAGAAAGGGGTCTTGGCCTCTCCCTCGTCAGGGGGGATAACTCCCATAGACCCTAGGGCTCTACGAAATTTAGAGTCGATGAAGGGTTCACATGACTACAAGTCTACAACTAAATGGTAAGCGCTCTATTCCTGGAACGCTTGCGAGTCAAATATTCTATCTCCACCAAGTTTGAGCAGCAGACTCCTCGTCTTAGCTAGCATCCGTACGATCCAGCGCTCGGGTCTTTGAGTTTGTCCTGAGACGCCCTCAAGGCGTGACTCCACCTTCCTCTTCACCCAGTGATAGTATCATGTCTTGAATGGTGGGGCATATCGCTGTCTCAGATGGTGCCCAACTCCATGCGCTATTTAGTAGTGTTCAACAGAGAATGTAAGCACTCTAGTATCATCCCGACCCACAAGCTTTTTATAGCTTGCTTTCAATTGTGCAAAGGGAAAAACAACTACTATTTGATTGCTCGAGGGCGCTTCGAAGTCGGTGCACCCTTGAATAATAAGAGTTGAAATGAGAGTTTCTTTTTTGTAAGTCTAGGTCAGGATTGGGGGTTCAACCTTGCCTGGTTAGCACACTCCATTAATATTACTCCTCCCCTACTGTCGAATAAAGGGGACCAGGTGCTTCGACTGAGGGACATTCTCTCCTCGTCCGAGGCCATTCAGAAGATGGACGAGGACTGGTTGGTCGATGCGAGTTTCAGTCCAACTTCTCAGGGTACGACCCAAACCCTTCACCACCTCCCTCTTTGATCTTCTGTAGTTTCAATGTATCAACCCTTTTTGCAAATACAGAACTGCATTCTTTGAATGCAACTACCTTGGTAGTCCCAACCTCCGTCTGCGAGGCGCTACACAAGGAGTTGAGTTCGACTCGGCCCGACCATCACACTAGCACCGACTGACCGAAGAAGTACAAAGTCATTGTGAAGAGGGCATCCCATCCCACAAGGGTAAGGAGGTCCAAGGAGTCAGATGTAGGTGGAAGTCCTCTTTCAGCAGTGTCAGAGCCTTCTGAGGATCCCAAGAGCACAAGGTGCCCCTCGAGACAAGGAGGGGAAAGGTCGAGGTCGATGGTTGACTTGTGCAAGGGAAGTCTCGGCCTTTCACGACATTGACAATAACTAACCGACTCGGCTCGACCCAACCCCGGGCACACCATTACAGCCGAGATGGGAGGTCTTACAGGAAGGGCAAAAGGTGTGCAGCGACGATGAAGCCTTAATGCGGTATTGTCGGGGATCCCTATGTTTGAGGGTGGTGAAACAGATTTATCTCTCCCCCTCGGAGGTGTTGCTCTACCGAGGCTATCACAACAAAGTGCTAGTAAGTCGGGTCGTAGTTGGCTTTCTCGGGGTTTTTTTTTTTGTTATTTAACCACTCATCTCCGTTTTTGCAACGCCGTCACTATGTGACGACCTTGCTTGATCGAGGATAAGACGTTGGCATTGTTATTAACCAATAGGTACGGGAAAATGATGATCTTCGGGCAAAGGTTGAGAAATTAAAGAAGGCGGGAGTTGACCCTTCTGTCGCTGTCGTCACTAAGGTGAAGGCTCGGGGGGGCAAGCTAGCGTGAAACTTGGAGGAAGTCAAGCGAGGGCTTGCTACCCTTGCCAAACAATTGGAGGAAGCCCGAGGCAACAACCAAGTTATAGAGGATGAGTTGTTGGGGCTCGTCCGAGTGATGGACTCGATGAAGGCGCACAACTCAAAACTCGAGAGTAGGGATACTACAGTGGTGGAGCAAGCTCGGGAGCTAGGGGAGACGATTGAGGCCGAGTGGAGTAAGGTGTCGAGGCATCGAGAGGAGGCGATCGCTGACTACAAGCCGTTTGTAGGATTTAGAAAGGGGCTATAGGGGTCGAGGGTTGCCTTGTACAAGTTTGGATACCTAATCGCCCTCTTCAAGGCGAGGTATCCCGAGTTGGAGCTCGAGGAGGATCCATTCACCAACTACCCCAGGGACCAAAACGTCTAGATAGAAAACAACATACTTTTTTATGGTAACCCTGACTTGTTGTCTCGTTTAGACGCCTAATCCGCCACCCAACCGCTTTTAAAGTTCTGATGTTGGTTCCTGGTTCTCTTTCTTTTTTTGTAGATCGGTATCTTATTTTGGTTATAGAGATCTGATCTGTCTAATGTAATGTTTCTTGAAGTAATGAAGTAACGCCTTCCCATTGTTTAGTATACAGTATTTGTATGCTAAGGATGCATTTTGCAAGTTTGAAGTGTACCTCGACCGAACCCCGAGGGGGGCCTTAAGGATAAAACTTCTTTAAGTTTAAGACATGTCATGTTCTTAGTAACGCCACACCTTTTGTTGTCCTGAGACAATATATCCCAACTCAGACAACTTCAACGACTCAGTACGATCCTTCTTGGTTCAGTGCCAGTTTTCCTTACGATCAGGTCGGGTCACTTATCTCGACCTTGGTGCTCTCCTAGTGGAATTCCCCGGGGGCAGATATATCGGTCGTAGTGCTTGGCCACTACCTTCTTAAATCTCAACATTCGTAGGTGCTAGTCATAGGTACCCTGTAAGCCAATCACGTGAGTGATGGCACGTGTGACTTAACACGTAGTCTTTTTGGCTATTATATTATGACATTTTATCACTTTATATTGCCTGTTGCTTGAATATATTGTGATGTTCATGGATTTGTATAATGAGAATCCGATCGTGATAAGATCACGATAATGAGACCGATTCGCCTTTAAACACAGATCCTAAATAATACCGATCATAAGTTACTCGAGAGGGACATCGAGATAACCGGACAGATTGGTGTGCTGTATACCCGTCCATATGATAGATGCAGTTGGTCTCATAGCTGCTCGTGTGGGGACACTAGGGATACAGTACAAGTGCTCATTGGAGAATGAGTTCACTGAGCGATCCGCTTACGGAATACTGGATGGTTGATAATGCTTTATTGTCAGACAGCGATTCCATAGTCCCAGTGGTGTATCTGGTCCTTAGACTTGAGACACCAAGGATGTCCTGTATGAGTACTTTATTCATTGATACCAGACTTATAGGCCTGGAGGTTCCAAATCTAGCACAGCCGGTCATCGGGAGTGGTAGCCAACCTTACGAGGACTATTGAATGTCGATAGAGGATCATCCACTCTCGACGTCATGAGAGGAATATCTCATGTGTTCTTACTCAAACAAATCCCTAGCTAAGGTCATTCGGATTGAGAGAAAAAGAGTTCTCCGGGAGAATCCGATTAGAGCGAGACTCGAGTAGCAACCATATGGGTCTGATAGCACCATGCCTGGTATACGGTCTCTGGGATATTAAATGGATGAGGGACTATAGGTATACGGTAACTGAAGATAGGTCCAATGGATTAGATTCCCTTATATCGTCTGGGGACTGTGGCGTAGTGACTTAGTACATCCGCGGTCGATGAGTCAAGTGAATTATTATGAAGATAATAATTCACTGAGCTAGAATGAGTTCTGACACATATAACTCACAGCCAGCTCGATATTGAGCCTAGAGGGTCACACACATATGGTAGACGTTGCGATGAGTAGAGGTTCGGATATGAAATATCTGTCGGAGCCCGTATCTTATTGGATATCCAATAAGTCTCTGAATTATTGGATCCTATGGATGAGATCCAATTAGAACTAATAAGAGATTATTGGATAAAGATCCATTATTCTAAGAGGCTTAGGTAGTTGATAGAGATTCAATACCCAATAAGGCAGGATCCATTAAGGTTAAGTTGACATGGGACCTCTATAAATAGGAGGGAACTAATGATTCATAGGCTAGAGTCTTTTTGGGTTACCTCTCCTATTCTCCTCCCCCTCTCCACCTCAGATAGTAGGCTTGGAGACTAGAGGAGCATCGTCACAACCCTACTATGTGGATCACCGCTAGAGAGGAGGATGCTTGACCTCCTTTACCCTCTCCTAGAGATCTGCGAAGATTCAGGGATATACAATCTTCCTAAGTAACACAATCTTTCATATACGTAGTTTTCTATTTTGCGAATTTTACGCACCAATCTTCGCACAACGACGAACATATCTTTGGGAAATTAGGGATTTTGTTTTTATGTTATTCCGCTGTACATAAGATATCGCCCCCTAGATTTCCCTACAGTAGGTGTGCAGTTGCTCGAATGTCATTGACTAGGTCGAGTCCGACTCGAAGCCCTGCCTCGGAGGCTTCCTTATCGAAGTTCTTGACACGAGGTGTCAGGAAGACTATCTTGAGTGATAGGATAGCCTTGGTACCAAAAGCTAGGCTGAATGGTGATTCTCCCGACCCGATCTTTGGTGTCGTCCGAGAAGCCCATAGGATGCTCGGCAACTCATCTACCCATGTACCCTTTTAATCCAACGACTCACTTTTTGAGACCTTTAAGGATGCACGGTTGGTGACCTCAGCAAGACCGTTGGTTTAGGGGTGAGCCACCAAACTGAATCTTCATTGGATCCCATAAGATTAGCATAACTCCCTAAATTTCGAGGAGTTCATTTGATTTTAAAGTGAATTGTTAGAAAATTAGTGGTTAAATCTAGATGAATTTTCAACTTAAGTATAGTTTATTTATGAGGACTTTTATCAAACTTTTTTTATGTATTATTACAATGAATTATTATCAACCGACAAGTCAAGAGGTAAGGTTCTTAATTAATGTATCTTGAGACCCTATGCTCCCAATTTCATAGGTGTATCACTCCTTAGCACACTCGATCATTAAGGAACGTGGTCTTTTATTGACATCATCATTTTTTAGTTCAATCAAGTAAGTATAAGTTTAATCACTAGAAAAATAATGGTCGTATACATTATCGTATGCATGATTTATTTTGGAAAATATGTTTCAAATGATATGATCGTCATGAGCTCATCATGAGCTAAATATAAATGTATACATTTTGTAAATATAAAACTATATGAATTACGATAAAAATATTTTGTAATCATGCATATCTGATTACGTACGGTATATGAGTGCACGTATGTATTATGACGTGCGATGTGGGAGTGCACATATATATTGTAACATGAGGTGTCAGTGTGCACGTATCTATTATGACGTACGGTGTGGAAAGGAACATATATATTCTAATGTGTAGTGTGGGAGTACATGTATCTATTATGACGTACAGTGTGGAAGTGCACGTATATATTATGACATGCAATGTGGGAGTGCACGTATATATTATGACGTGCGGTGTGGGAGTGCATGTATATATTATGATGACGTGCTGTCACGAACGATTGTCGTGCACCCGCAACATCTTCACTCAACAAATCATTCATCGTTTTTGCATGCTTTTACAGATGCTTAGCAACCTGTTGTGCCTTGGTTTTATGTTTTTGCTTAAAAATGTAAGCAAGAACAGTTCGCAATGTTGTAGTGCGACCGCTCACCCCACCAGACAAAACTACACAAAAATGGCTTTGTTTTCGCGTGCCAAGACCTGTTTCTACAAACGGCAACCGCGCGCGAAACGTCAACGATATCAGACCCATAGAACCCCCCGGGTGGCACAATGTCACGAACTAAGCTGGTTTTGCCTAAGTCGTGCGGCACCCTTACGTGTCCGTCCGCAAAGGTCAACCTCCCCAAAACCTCCCATGGTCCCTTAAGACCTACAAAAGAGAAAACGGGTTAGAGAAAACGCCTCACTCGGGATCCAAAAGCAAACATTTCCGAAAACAAAGTCTCTAATAGTTTTGGTCACCTTTGGGATTATATCGTCTTCACCATCAACCCTACCGTCTACTCCACTGAGTAACAAAGGTACAGCACCGCATATTGTCTGCTTCGGTCCTCGGTCGTACACTCTTGCACGACCCGAAGTCCTTCACTCTCAGCTATCTTGATGAAAAGCTCGTTGACACCGGTCTTACAAAGTTCCTTAGCCTCTGCCCTTCAACCTTGTCTTGGTACTTGGAGTTTGCCACTGCATGCTCCATCTCCTCGGCCCCTTTCACGACTAAGCGCTCTCCCTCCATGAGAGCAAGGGATCGATGACTTCACGGAAGTCCCGCCTCTACGATACCATGGCACTATCATGCCCATGGCCCTACTATCCGTCGCCTCGCATCTGCATCTCTTTTCTTCACGATCAGTAGATATGTCTCTGTAACACTCCACCGAGTCTACCACCATTCTAACTGATGCTTAGTTTTTGATAGCTAAGTCCCTCTGGACTCATCGTCGCTTCCTCGCCCCTTTCGACCTCCTGCTTCAACAACTCTGTGTTCTCCAAGCAGCTCCCTTTGTTCAATGAAAAGACAGACATACTACAACTCCAATGCATGGCCTCTGCCATCATGTTGTAGGGTTTGCACTACTTCTATTCTCCTTAGCTTCCTTGGTAGCAACGTTCGCTTACTCGACCTTGTCCTCTGATTTGTTAAGCTCCCTTAAGCGAATATGGGCTCTAGAGTAGTCCAACTCTCCAGCTGCTTCGATCATAGTTCTGCATGATCAAGTCCCTCCCATGGGACTCACTGGTACTTGCATTCAAACTTTTCCCTCGGTAGTACACAACCCCTATATGCTGATGACCAAGACTTTCATCCGATACAAAATTCGATGCACGCACGGAAGACCCGCCTCTACGGTACCATGACCTTCACTCCTTGAATCCATAGCCCTTCTTGCCGTCATATTGTTCACCGAAGTGGAGCTCCCAATAGGTCCCGATCATACCTCCATATGATATAGTCCCTCACCGGACTACAATCTGTGTTTATCGCATTGCCACGAACTATTCCACCACGATCCGCTGCACCATGTCGCCTCCTTGTGACATCTCCATTGCATTTTGATCATTGTGGGATAAACTCGGATTGCAATCCCTCCATGTGTGGCCTCTGCCAACATATAGTAGGGCCTCTTCCATTTTTGATTATGTTCGCTCTTTTGGCAATCGACCTTCATCCACCCGCTCTTGGGTCACACTTAGATGAAGCACTGCTCTAGGACAGTCCGTCGCCTAGTAGCTCCCGAAGTCCACCAACTTCGTTGAAAATGGTGCACCATTGTTTGGATCCTGGGCCTTTACCCCTACCAGCACAATCTCCGTTACACACCGCTTCTGTCATGGCAATTTGAATGGCAACACTATGGCATATTCTTCAAGAGTACCCACCTCCGTGTCCTCTTATCCAGTGCCAAGGCATTCTGAACTCAACTTCTCCTCCGCAAGTTGAGTCGTCTTAGTTCCTCCATCAAATGCTTCTCCGAGATAAGGTGCATGTGCCCAGAAGCTCCTTTAGTCTTTGGCACCATGCAAGATAAGTCTGCTCCATCAGAATGAAGGACCCATGGAACGACATGATCCCGCTCTTGCCTCTACAAGAGTTCATGTCCTTGACCTCTGTCCAAGAAAAGCTCTGTGCCTCCGCTCCATGTTTCATTTTCTATGCTGGCTCCCTTCATACGGCTTGGGTACTTCGCCAAGTTACACCCAAGTTGCTCCGCTCTTCATTTTACATTGAGTTAATGGTAGCCCTCGTGCCCACTATTCCACAGGTCAACCCTCCATTGAGTTCGATCTCTATATCGACTCTAAGTGTGCCTTCATTTGTGTTGCTTTGGGTCGCTCCCCCACTTGATCTTGCAATGCATCCACCGATGCATTGTCTCAAGCGAGATCATACGACGACTCCTCACCGCTCGCTTAGTCCATTGAGCTTCATGGAGTTGTTTTTGAGATACTCCTTAACATGTGCAGTCTGTTGCACATGATTTTCCCTTTAGAGAGCCGGGACTTATCCCTCCTAGATATCTATCCCATTAGAGCAACATCTCTCTTCGTTTCCTTCTCTCTGAAAGTTTCGGAGACCACCATCCCCTTAGACTACTCTGATTTGCTGAACAAACTGTGTATTGTTTTTCCTCCTGCAAACTCACTTACTAGATTACGACTCAACGTCAAACAATCCCCGCTGCACCACTCAAGGCCTAGCAACATGTTAAAATCGCTACTCACTTCAGCCTCCCACGGACGTATCCTTCTCATGTCGAAGAGAAAGTTTCAATGCTCCATGGCACCGAGTTTCGGTCGCCTTGGGATGGCCACGAACATTTCATCGTCCGCATACAAGCCCTTGCATGAGTACCGAATTCTTCGAGTTAGCAATTCCCCTCACCTCTGTGAGCTTTGCATAATTCTTTCGGTCGTAGAGTAACTCATTCCACCTTGTATGGTCTCATACTTTAATAAGCGCCTCGCTTGCCTTGAGCACCATCAAGTATAGTTGTCAACGTCGAGCCGTAGCTCGAACTCAACCATCCCAACCTTTGTGCGCTACGCATTCTTCCAAGCTTGCTTGTTCTCATGGTGCCTCTTGCGCAAAGGGTTGGTCATTCCTCTGAATGTCAATCTCATATGTCCGCTCCTCTGAGAGACTCCTTTTCCTTGCATCTCCATACCCGTTTTCCCCCAAACGGTCGCACATGCTAGCTGCCCTCAACGTAGCCCTGTTAGGTCCCCCACGTTTGCATGTCAAGTGTTTATATGAGTGCTTGTCCAGCTCCGATACCATCTGTCACGGACTTAGCTGGTTTTGCCTAAGTCGTGCGACATCCTTGCGTGTCCGTCCGCAAAGGTCAACCTCCCCGAAACCTCCCATAGTCCCTTAGGACCTACAAAAGAGAAAACGGGTTAGAGAAAGTGTCTCACTCGAAATCCACAAGTAAACATTTTCGAAAACACTTCTTAGCCAATGCAAATTACAAACAGACTTTACAAGCTCTGAACGGTTGTACAACAAAGGGTCAAAATAGTCCACTACAGACCGAATTCTCTCACAAGTGTCCACATGACACAACCTTTATTTACAAGCCTAAAACGACAACCAAACCCAACTAAAATAGGGCTGTTAAGCCTTCAACCATCCCTCTACATGCTGTACAAAGCATGAACAAACTAAGAGACACGGACATACATAAGCATTACATCAAACATCCTATTTAGAAGTTTGTCCGTGACAACATGGGTGGATTGGGCTTTGGAGTAGTGTTAAGCGTTGATCAGTATACACAAGTTCGCATGTTAACTTGATGAGAACTTGCCATTGCACCCAACACCCGGTGAGCAGTTGTTTGTGGACTTGAGACTATTCGTTTTGCCTTCTAAAGTCCTTGTTTTCTCCTTCCTCTCTTTTCTCTCTTGCAATCAAAGTGTTTGCGGAATTGCTTGTAAAACTTCCTTTTTTGCAAGACGTCGGGACTTGTTCGCCGCTCGTTTTCGAACTAATCAACTTACTCTTTTTACAGGTCCTACGGGACCTAAGCGAGGTTGCAAATTAGCTGACCCTTAACGGATGCATATCGCAAGGGTGCGACATGACTTAAGCAATCCCAACTAAGTCCGAGAAATTGGTACAAAATTGCTTCACGACTTAGGCAACTCCAACTAAGTTCGTGATTTTGTCGCAAGGGTGCCTCACGACTTAGGCAATTTTAGCTAAGTCCGTGACGATGCGATGTGGGAATACACGTATATGTTATGATATGGGGCGTAGAAGTACATGAATAGCTATGTTTCCTACATGTGCATATAAGCATTTCAAGTTATTTCGACGTAGAATTTTATGCCTTTATTTTACGCATCCTATGTGTAGGGTTAAATGTCTTATGCTAATTATTTTGAAACATTATATAAATGACATGATGCATGCTTATCTAATTAAAGTTATAAAGGCTTATACTTACTGAGTGATTATTCATTATAAGCCATATTTTGCAGATAAGGATACTAGCACTACACCCAAGTGATCGAGGAGGGAAATAAGCACGTGCAGACCCATGCCAACCCAAATATGGACGGATGACTTATAGACATTGTATGTATATAAATTTTGGACATGTTATGTTTGGATTTTCCTTTTTGGTTAAATGTTAAAATTTTATACAACTGTCAAAATCATTATGTATAGGAGAAACTCTGTCGTTTTGTTTAGTACATTAAAATATTTTAATTCTAGCACGTGCAGGCCCCTGCCAACCCAAATATGGACGATGACTTATGGACATTGTCTGTATATAAATTTTGGACATGTTATGTTTGGATTTTCCTTTTTGGTTAAATGTTAAAATTTTATACAACTGTCAAAATCATTATGTATAGGAGAAACTCTGTCGTTTTGTTTAGTACATTAAAATATTTTAATTCCAAGATTGCAAACCTTCCGCTGCATTCATATCAATAGTAGTAATAAGGATATAAAAATGTGGCATCCTACCTTAGTCATGCTTGTAAGGTATGGATGGAACTAGGAGTAGGGTGTTACATATTGCCACTACTTATCCGCTGAACGTCCATGTTATGCTGCCTCTCTTCAGCGGTATGATAGCTCCTCCAACTCCTCCACTATTACCTCCTTTACCTCATTTACCTCCTCAACCTTGTCCTCTTCCTCTCTTTCTCTCTTTGCTAGTCTGACAATATCGATAAATACTAATATACATTAACACGATACATGTACAATACTAGTAGGGCACAGTGATTTAAAAAGCGCTAGGCGCCAAGGTCCAAAAACGCCCGAGGCGCTAGGCGCTCGCCCGAGCGAAGTGAGACGCTAAAATATAAAAATATATAATATAATTAATAAATATAATTATTTAAAATTTTAAATTAAAATATGCTATTAAATTAAGAAAATCTATTAACAATATTGAAAATTAATAATTTCAAATAAACCTAATAATATTAACAGTATACTGTATACTGTTAACAGTATACTGTATACTGTTAACAGAAGGAGAAGAAGGAAGTGTAAGGGGGTGCTAAGCCTGCTGATTGAGAAAAGAGGAAGCGGTAGCGGCAGCAGAGTGTAATGAGGCAGCGGCAACGGCAACGGAGTGTAAGGAGGCAGCGGCAGCGACGAGCGGCGACAGCGACAGCGGCGAGCAGCGGGAGCGAGAGCAGGAGCGGTGAGCAGCGAGAGGCGCGAGCGGCGACAGCGACAGCGTTTGCGAGCAGCGACAGCGGCGAGCAGCGGGAGTGGGAGCAGGAGCGACGAGCAGCGGGAGGCACGAGCGGCGACAGCGACAGCGTTTGCGAGCAGCGACAGCGGCGAGCGGCGACAGCGGCAGCATTTGCGAGCAGCGACAGTGGCGAGCAGCGAGATCGAGATCGGGAGCGGCAGCGGCGAGGGTTAGAGTTCGGTTGTCACTTATAGCAGTTTTAGTTGGTTCGATTGAACCAACTAACCATCGAAGACCGAACCAAGACCGAACCAGACCTAAAATCCTGGTTCGATCGTCTTGGTTAACCCAAGCGCTCGCCCGAAGCGCCCAACGCCTGAGCTCGGGCGAGCGCCCAAGCGACGCCTGTTTGAAGCGCGTCGCCTAGGAGATTAGCGAGGTGCTCGGGCCTCGCCTCGCCTCGCCTGAGCGCCTAGGCGAGCGCCCGAGCGCCCGAGCGCCTTTTTAAATCGCTGGTAGGGCACTAATTGGGATCAATATTGTTGGGATGGTACCCGACAAACATATTCATCTATGTTTTAAAGGATCTTTGAAAACCACGAACTAAATTATTTTTCAGGTTGACAATATCGATCAATACTAATCTATATTAACACGATACATGTACAATACTAGTAGGGCACCAATTGGGATCAATATTGTTGGTATAATACCCGACAGACATATTCATCCATGTTTTAAAGGAACTCTGAAAACCATGAACTAAATTATTTTTCAGGTTGAGCATATCTTTTCAAAATCAACCAATAACATGAACAAAATCATCAGAGCTAAAGTTGAATCAACATGATTTAAATTTATTATTAAAAATTTTCTGTATTTTCTTTTTTTTTTCTCTTTTTCTCCTCTTCTCTTTTGTTCCATTAAAAGAGAAGTTTATTATTAAAGTTTCAAATGTCGTAGATAAAAATGTCATTGAAATCACTTGGTAAACTAGATACTCTCAAGTCATGGTGGCAGATTTGCCATTCCCCTACCCAAAAGAATTGAAAAACTACTGTGAAATGGGCAATGGTGTCAGATATGCTCCTTATATCCTTTTTTCTTCTCCATCATTTTGTTACAATGCATAATACTATTTCATGGTCTGTAACAACAACTCCATGGTAATGGAGGGCATGCAACAAGGTGACAAGTACAGCTTTTTGTGTGCATAATGCTACATGGTCCTGTGTCAACAATTCCATAAGAATGGAGACATGCAAAAAGGTAACAAATAACTGCTAACCCTTATAAGAGTAAAAACATGTGTTGTTACCAAGCCTTCATGATCCATTTATGAAAAATTAATATTAGAGTGCAGTAATATGAAACATAAAACAACTAAAGAAAGAAAGTAAAAGAATCAAATATTTTGTATGAATCATCACATAAGATCATACCAAATTAGCATCAAGAGGAGGCGGATAATTTTCAGCAACAGTATCAATCCAGCTAAATATCATATTGTGATACCCATAGGGCTTTCCAGACATGCTCCGAGCATAATCCCATGCTGCTGTTTCATTGAATATTGCATGCAAATCTTGATGTAAAGGCAGCAGAGCTATATGAGGGCTAGAATTATCCTTCAATGCCAAGTCCCACCACTCATCCCATGGAATTACCACAATGATCTCCTCTCCCTGTCATGATACCATAAACTTAACTGGAGACCTATGCATATTAATGATTGACTGATCGTTTTGGAAACTGCCAGAGTTAAGACAACTGTATGCTACATAACAATGTCAGGGAAAAGTTTAAAGTAGGATATGACTAAACTTGAACACATTAAGTATCTCTTTTACTCTATAATCAAAATGTTAGAAACATATTTATCCAAAGAATAAAGAATTAAAGTGTGTTCTTTTAAGTACCTTGTCATTTTCATGTCCAGATTCTCCAACCCAAAGATTACCCATGGCATCCTTTAAGCAAACTGCTGTATGCCCAGCGAATGCACCGGTCACCCATTTTTCTAATGTCTCAAAACCACCCCAACGACCACGTATCTTTGATACTGCTAGGAAGTCACCAGAATGAACATCTTCCACTCTAATTGTAGCCTGATGAGGTTGAGAACGCCTCTGAAAAGTGGCATCCATATGCTTCTCTAAAAATGCTATATTTGCATTCTGACCCCAGCCAGTGTTCGAAAAAAGAGGTAAAACATCAATCAGAGAGAGCAAAGTTCCAAGCATCCCTGACGGCATAAGAAATACAGAAATACCATGTTGTTTTACCTGGAAATTGTTAAGATACAGTTATAAATTTTCTCAGAAAGAAGGAAACAAAACAAACAATAAATCAAAATATACATATTCCATTTCTGCTGGCTCTTCCCATGACGTTATCACTAGTGTGTGTTCTCGAGCAGAGAAGTAGTAATCCCACATTATCCTGTATGGTGTTGCAAATACATAGAGATCCATACATGTCCAGCTATGTGCTGCATCCGTCTGCAAAAGAAGAGGCACGAAAATTAACATCTATAAGGGACACTCAAAGAAGGTACTGTAGCAAAACCAATAACGTTAATGTATGGTATTCAAAGAGTTTCGCGTTCACAGCATAAACTCATTTAATTTAAAAATTGTATTGGTATCTCTAGAAAACTTATAGCCACACTAAATGCTTAATTAATCCACAGACAAATGAAATTAAATAACAAATTAGTTTTTTGAAACTAAAGTTTTAAGGGATTTACTATGGATATCCATCCCTATAGGAAAATCTATAGTGAAAAAGATTAGGCAATAACAACTAAGTGTATTACCTAAGAGAAGTACATAAATCACAAACCACTGTTTTCATGGGGCCATTCAAATTCAAGGACAAGATTCCAGCTTCACAATCATCATTGGTTCAGAATTGCCAGACCGTTCTTAAGAATGTTACGCAATCTGCATTAAAATTAACTAAAAATACAAGGTTCCAAAATTGAAAATTGTACATCCAAAGATGACACTATTCATTGATATACACTTAAATCCAAAGATGATAGTTCTTTTTTGTGAACATCAATGCCACTCTCTGCAGTCTTTACATGCAAAGAAATTGATCTAAAGAGAAACAATCTCACATGGAAAATAGTCAAAGCTTTTTTGGACATTCAAGAATCAACTCAAAGAAAGCTAAATTTTGAGCATTAACTATAACTTTTTATACTTCATAAACCATCATTTCTGTGGGTCTTATCTAATGTTTAGATATTAGAGCTTAAAAGAAAGGGATATATAACACATAGAGTCCATGCTCTGTTATCTTTCCATTTTGAAGCTCAAGATATCTTTTCAAATATTTGATAACCACAGAGCCAATTTTCTCAAATTACAAGTAAAAAAATTAAAAATTAAAACCACACAACCAGAAACCTCTAACATTTATTATTTAACTCTGCCATAAAATAACTGAAGTCTACTTGCCCATCTAAGATTTACAAATATCCAATCAACTAAGATCCAACTTTAGAGGCATTCCATGAATGAAATTCCTATCAGATAATACTGCATTTCAAGCAGGTAGAACTGTGCTCATCATTTCCTTCTGGAGATGGACTCTTGTGTTCCATTCTCTCCTACACCAAGTTAGAAGTCCTTGAACCAGAAAAACCTTCTCCATACTGGATCAGGCCTGCTCCTCTCAACTCAAACCAAGGACTGTGAGCTATATCAGAGCTAAAGCATATCAGGTCTCTACCAAAAGCATTTCACCTCCACAAGTGGTCAGCCTGGGTGGTTTTAGGCAGAATTGACCCAGCGTTAAGTTGAACTGGGGTTTAATCATAAGAAAAAGGCAAGAATGGAATAGAAGTGGATAACATAAAAAGGATAACAAAAGGTGGAAATTTTGCTGTCTCCTTTTACAAACTTGAAAGAAAAAGAAAATTTGTAAGGTGTAATTTTGGAGAATAAAAGGTCATAAGCAATCCAAAAGCTTTAATATAACAAACCATATAGATGAGACTTTTGTGAATCTTTGAAGCTTGTTGGCTGATTCTATTTTTTCCTGACCTCCTGATTCCTCCAAACTATGGTAATAATATAGAAAAGCAGCCTTGAGTTGTCATATAAGTACTTCATGACATAAAGGCAGTTGCTATGAGAAAAAGCAATACAAATTCATGATCCATATGCTTGATCAGTCATTCATCTGAACCAGGGAACTTAGGAATGACAATGGATTTTAGGCTCAAAAGGCGACTCGATTTATTTCAGCCATGTAAAAAATCCATCAAACCTAGGTTCTCAAATGAATTTAGGTCTTGCAATTAAAAAAAAAATCAGTATCAGGATTTCATCATCAGGCTCACATCATAAATCCAATTGGAGGTCATATATATTATTTATAGGATATTATATTTTATCTTATGAACAATCAACAATATTAGCACATATGTTAATTTATGTCCATTTAGTGTGTTTATCTAGAAACTTTAGTTGTCTTGATAACTTAGTGATTAAATACAAACTAGTTTTGTTGCTACTCTTATGGAACTAATGTTCGATGATGCACATTGTGAACTTTGTAATAGGAAACACACAATCCAACTCGTTCATACTAGTCAGTTCAATAGGTAGTTGGGAAGACTTGTGTTGGGATCAGTCTTACTGGGTTCAAGATGGGACAGCTTTGGAAAACATCTCATACTTTGTAAATGAGTTTGTGACATATATGGGTGGAATCAAACCGTTGTCACTCCATAAGAGTAGTACTTAGCTATCATAGAAGCTGCAAATAAGATCCAAACAAACCTTTTCTTTAAAGACATATTAATCATTAGATGGAAGATATATAAATTTATTGGGAATTTATTTGCCAACGGCCACCTGTAAGAGTAATGCAAGATGATACAGCAACAACTTCACAATGTCCGTACATGTACCTGACTGTAACGAGACTTGATGATCGGATGTTCTTATTAACCAAGAATCTGATTCAATTGCTAGCAAAAGAATGAAGTAACAGGAATTTGCCTTAAGATGTAGGATCCCGCCATTGAGGTTGCTCTCGTTGCCGCCTCCACTGACATGCTCGGTGAAGTCAAGCCGTGCTTCATTCTCGAAGAAGCAGGCGCCCTTCCAACCGACGGTTCCGGCACCGGGGACAACGGATCCGACAAAGGACGGTAGGAGATCGACAGCGCTGTGGAGGTTGTTCATGACCGGCCAGGAAATCTGGTGGGGAAGGATGGGGAGCACGTCCTTGACGCGGAAGGGAACTTTGAGGGCGGCTGCAACTGAGTCGGCCAGCCCGAACCCTTGCGCTAACCCTAGCCATAGGAGCAGCCAGAGGGATCGAACGCCCCCGGTGGAGGAGACGGTCGCCGCCATGGGAGGAGAGGGTTTCCCTCAGGGATCTGCCGTCTTCCTTTCCGCCGTGGAATTTCCACCAAGGGGAATTATAGTGAGCAAAATATGGAGACCGTTTGATCGACGATGGGCAGTACCCTACGGTCATTACGTTAGGGAGGCAGTTGAGCCACGGAGACGATGACGAAGTTAGTTTTTTAAATGTGTTACTGTTACATAACATCAAGATGATATCATCGTTGAAAAGGTCTGCTTTATGAAAATAGAAAAAAAAAAAAAAGTCGTTTAAACTCATTAAGGTAGCCAAAAAATTGTTTTACATAAATATCCTTCCACAGCTTCTATATAACATATTTGCCCCTCTACATTTCAATATCCCATAAATATCCTAAAAAGTCTTTTTTTTTTTAAGTACATATAGACGTTTTCGTCAGTGAAAAGTTTTTGGACGAATTCCTTGATTTTTTTATTTTTTTTATTCAAAAGACTTTTTTTTTTCAAATGATTTTCTTGTTAGAAAATATCTCTTACCCAACTAATAAATGCACTTATCCAAGTGGATGGATTGGCCTTAACCATAGCATAGTTTTATCTATAAGGTGAGTGAACTCACTATAGTGTTTTAACGTTAAGAGTCTATTTGAATGATTTATAGTGGTTTTTAAGTAAGTTTTATGGTATTTTTATCGTAATGATCAAAATACTATAACATATTATTTTTTATTTAGGTAACAATAATTAAAATTATTATAAATACTATTTAAATCTTAGTATGATATATCAAATGATTTTTAGTGTGTTAATATTTTATTTGGCTTATAGTGTTTTCATATAACGTTATAGTATTTTTGTTGAGATGTTGAAAATATTATAAAATTATTACAAAACATCGTAAGTAATATCATATTATTCTTATTTGCTCGTCGTTGTGGGTAGACCATTATAATACTGAATTTTTATATTTAAAGTTGATTTGGTTGAGTTTAGGAGTTTATATGGGACATTAATAATATTTTTATTATATAATCAAAATATTATAACAAACCAATTTTGAATGAATGATCAAGGACGATCAAGTAGAAGTTGGAAACAAACTCTAATTATATCACGTCCCCCAAATTTAAGAGGTATGATCCTATTTTAAATCGATAATATTAAAATTTAATAATAATCAAATCCAATATCCGAAGATACTGAGAAATATTTAATGTTATTCACATTCATAATTTTATAATTTATAAAATCTATACAGTTTAAAATCATATACCACATCACTGAATCATAAAATCCGAAACCAATTTACCAAAACAATAACTACCTCATAAATTCACAACTGTGAAATTTTATATAATCACAAAATCAATATTTACCAATCGTTCATATCATTATATAAATTAAACTTAATATTCCAAAATTCATGAGAGGTCCTTTAAACTTTTACAAAACTCATAAGTTTAGATTTTTCATTAATATTTCATTAGACACACAAGTGTACTTATACAACAAAAACATATCAACTACTAAAGATTTGTTCTAAAATCCTCTAGCTTTCTATTGCTTCGATCCAATTTAAGTATTTTAGCGAGCAACAAGCTATCTTGAAAAAAATTATATAGTAACAAAATGAGCATATTAAGCTCAGCAAGCAACTAACACATCTATGGTAAAAGATGACAGTTTCAAACAAATAAAGTATCAAAATACAAGGCAGGGATACAAAAATTTATAGATAGGCACTCATCGAATGCAGAATTATAATGTTATCTCATTCGAAGAATGTTTTATTTATAACAAAGGAGTAAAGATTAATTAGAGTATATCATTGATATAAGGAGTATTTTGAGGCATATCAATAGCGTATAAAATGTTAGCATATCGATAGCATATGAAACATTTCAGAATATATCAATAGTATATAAAATATTTCAGAACATATCAATAACAAATAAAATATTTCAGAATATATCAATGGCGTATGAAATGTTTCGGAGCATATCAATAACATATGAAATATTTCGGAGCATATCAATTGTGTATGAAATATTTCAAAACATATCAATGACGTATGAAATATTTTGGAACATATCAATGGCTTATGAAATGTTTCGGAGTATATCAATGGCATATGAAACATTTCGAAATATATCAATAGTGTATGAAATGTTTCGGAATATATCAATGCATATGAAATATTTCGGAGCATATTAATAACGTATGAAATGTTTCGAAATATATCAATAATAAATGAAATATTTCGGAGCAAATCAATGACGTATGAAATGTTTTGGAGCATATCAATAGCATATAAAATATTTCGGAGCATATCAATGGCATATGAAATGTTTCGGAACATATCAATGGCATATGAAATATTTCGAAGCATATTAATGGTGTATGAAATGTTTCGGGACATATCAATGGCATATGAAACATTTCGGAGCATATCAATGGTGTGTGAAATGTTTTGGAGCATATCAATGGCATATGAAATATTTTGAAGTATATCAATGGTGGATAAAATGTTTTAAAGCATATCAAAGATATATAAATATTTCGGAGAATATCAAAGAACAAATATGAAACATAAGCTCAAATGTCATGTTTGATGTTGTATTCATTTGATTCTTATCCAAAGCATATATAGAAGCATATAATTAAAGCTTTGTATATCATATCAAATGCATTAAAGATGAAGTAGGATTCTAAACATAATCTCCAATATCTGGGAGCGTCATCCATCCACGTCTCGATGAAGCCAGAGGGGGCCAGCAAAGCATCACGGGCTCTAACACCCTTTACCATTTTTGGCAAAAGTCCAGATAATCTCTTTACTGTTGAATCTCGAATTTTGATGATGAAGTCAATTGTCATTTGTTATCTAATCTATATGTTGAGATAAGTGTGCAAGATTAACTACGATGAAAATAAGATATGCAGCAAGAGTTGCGCCGGAGTCAAGACAATAATCACGTTGGGAGTTCGAGAGTTCGACGGAAGTTCGAACAGTCGTCGGAGGTTCTACGGGAACAAATCCGAGAAGTCCATGAGCTTGCCAAAGAAGCTCGTCAGAACTCGCCAAGTGGATCGTCGCAAGTCCAGGAGTTTGCCGGAAGTCCGTAGGAGCATCACCGAGGGTTCATCGGATGATCGACGGAAGTTCGCCGGAAGCTCGCCGGAAGAAGCGATTGACGCACCGGAGCAAGTTGTAGTAAATATCTTAGGAAATATCGTAGTTAGCACAATGATTAAGTTGGAAATGGGAGGTGATCCCATTAACTTAATCTTGGGGCAATTGGGCCCCTGAAAAATCCAAATTGGGCCGAATGGATCAACCCATTCGGACCCTGATTTCTGCCAGGCGGTTCAACCGCCTCAGTCAGGCGGTGGCACCGCCTGAGCTCAGTCTTCGAGCTCTAGCAGGAGGTGTAACCGCCCCTGACAGAGGTGGCACCGCCTGGGCTCGGTCTCCAAGCTCTGGTTGAGTAGTGCAACCGCCTCAGTCAGGAGGTGGCACCGCTTGAGCTCAGTCTTCGAGCTCTGGCAAGAGGTGCAACCGCCCCTAACAGGAGGTGGCACCACCTAGAGGCTCAGTCTTCAAGCTCTGCCAGGCGGTGCAACCGCCCCAGTCAGGCGGTGCAACTGCTAGATCCCGGAATTCCGGGAATTGATAGTTTTGAGCTCCAAATTCAAACTAGATTGGGGCCTATAAATATCCCACCCTTTCAGCACTGAAAGGGTACCCTGAAGCCACCGAAATTCTGATTTTACTTTGTGATTTTTAGAGCTCAAAAGTGTTGTATGAGTTGAAAGTTCTTCTTCCTCTTTTCTTCCAAGTTCTAATATGTTAAGAGAGGAAAGGAAATTCTGTAAGGGTTGTCTCCTAAGCCCGTCAAAAGGAGTGAAACTATAAAAGGGTGGTTGGCCTTCGCCTATTGAAGGAAGGCCTCTAGTTGACGTCGGTGACCTCGTTGGTGGAGGAAGCCAAAAGTGGAGTAGGTCAAGATTGACCGAACCACTCTAAATCTCGGTTTGCATTTACTTTGAGCATCTTATCTTTACTGCAAACCTCCTCAATAGCTTACTGCCTTCTGTGCTTTTACGAATGTGTTTCAAAGTTCAGTGTTTTCCGAATCGGCGTTTAGACGCAAATCAGTTTTATCGTACTAACATCATATTTCAGTTTACGCTTACGTTCTGATTTCCATCATAACTGCAAACTGCCTTTATATCTTTGCTTTAACTGCATCTCGCTTCATCTCAAGTTAAAGTGATTTACGAATCGGCTTTCATACTGAAATCACTTTTATCGTACGAACGTCGTATTTCAGTTTGCGCTTATATTCATATTTTCATCATAACTGCAAACTGCCTTCATAGATTTACTTTAATGTCATCTCGCTTGATCTTAAGTTAAAATAATCTTAGAATCGGCTTTCACACCGAAATCGCTTTTATCGTACGAACGCAGTTTTAATCGTAGAAAGATTTTCGCTGCACTAATTCACCCCCCCCCCCCCCCCCCTCCCCCCCTCTTAGTGCTCTTGATCCTAACAATTGGTATCAGAGCGGGGTTAACTCTCAAACGGATTAAAACCCAAGAGAGATGGCATACACTGGAAACCAAGAGGGCCATTCTATTACACGTCCACCCATGTTCAATGGGACGGACTACACCTATTGGAAGACCCAAATGAGGATCTTTCTTATTTCTATGGATTTTGAACTTTAGAATCTTGTCGAAAATAGATTTTCGAAGTCTTCTCTTCCAATGATCGATTGGAATGAATTGGTGAAGAAGGCTTTCACTCTTAATGCAAAGGCTATGAATGCCTTATTTTGTGCACTTGATAAAAACGAGTTCAACCGTGTTTCAGTTTGTGAAACTGCATTTGATATTTGGCACACACTCGAAGTGACTCACGAAGGCACAAGTAGAGTGAAAGAGTCAAAAATCAATCTTTTGTTACATTCTTTCGAACTTTTCCGGATGAAACCGAGTGAGACTATTGGCGACATGTTTACCCGTTTCACGGATGTCGTCAACGGTCTAAAAGGACTCGGAAAATTTTTTTCGGATTTTGAGCTCGTAAATAAGATTCTAAGATCCCTTCCTAAGAGTTGGGATCCTAAAGTCACTGCTATTCAAGAGGCGAAAGATCTAAACAACTTCCCTCTTGAAGAACTAATCGGGTCATTAATGACCTACGAGATGACTTGCAAAGCTCATGAAGAACAAGAAGACATCCTTCCAAAGAACAGGAAGGATATGGCACTTAGAACTTCAGAAGACCACTTGAGAGAAAACTCAAGTGATGAGGACTGTGACGATGACTTGACACTTCTAACAAGAAAATTTAAAAAATTCATTAAAAGAAACAAGTTTAAGAATGACACAAAAAATAAACTTGAACCTAAGAAGGACCAAGTTATTTGCTACGAATGCAAAAAGCCAGGACACTACAAAAGTGATTGTCCCCAAGTCAAAAAGAGAACATCAAAGAAGAAGGCACTCAAAGCAACGTGGGATGACTCGAGCGCGTCCGAAGAAGAGGAGTCCAACACCGAGCAAGTTGCTCATTACGCCTTAATGGCCATCGGAGAGGAGGTAACGAATTTAATAGATGCAGATTTATCATTTGATGAATTATTAAATGCCTTCCATGACTTATTTGATGAATGCAAGATTATTAGTAGAAAATACAAATTGCTAAAAAAGGAGCATGATAGTCTTACTTGTAATTTTGATAAGTTAAAAACTGAATATCATGATAGTTTAGGTTCATGCATAAAATGTCATAATCTAGAAACTCTCCAAAAGGAAAACTTGCTACTTAAGGACACCTTGAAGAAATTCAAGGTTGGTAGCAAGTCCTTGAACATGATCCTTGCAAACAAGGGTCACGTTCCCAAAAGAAGTGGAATCGGATTTGTGAGAAGTTCTCATCAAAATCCAACCACCTTCATAAAAGGCCCCATCTTACATATTCGACACCAAAGCAAATGCAACTTTTATTGCAAACTTGAACACAAAACGCATTATTGTCCATTCAAGAAAATTAGTCCGAACATATTAATTTGGGTTCCTAAAGGAACCATGATAAATTCTATGCAACATGATAAAAAATGTAGATCTATTTTTTAGGCACCCAAAAGCAAATGGGTACCTAAAGATCATCCTTTCTTGTAGAAACCTATACCATCGCAAGCTAGGAGCAAGAGATGGTACCTTGATAGTGAATGCTCAAGGCATATGACCGGAGACCCATCTCAATTCTCTAAGCTCACTAGCATAGACGAAGGCTATGTCACCTTCGGAGACAACGATAAGGGTAAAATCATTGGCAAAGGAACCATAGGTAACAAATCTAACTTCTTTATTGAAGATGTTTTGTTAGTTGATGGTTTAAAACATAACCTCTTGAGCATTAGTCAATTATGTGATAAAGGATATATTGTCAGATTCGAATCTAATGCTTGCATCATTGAAAAACCATACAAAAACACGTCTATGATTGCATTAAAACAAAATAACGTATATACTATTGACATCAATGATTTGTGTAATGAAATGTGTTTTTCGGTTTTGAATGAGGATGCTTGGCTATGGCATAGAAGATTAGGTCATGCTAGCATGAAACTAAGCACTCAAATATCATCTAAAGAACTTGTAAGAGGAATTCCTCATATCAAGTTCATCAAAGATAATGTATGTGATGCTTGCCAATTAGGTAAACAAATTAAGGGTAGTTTCAAATCTAAGAATCAAATAAGCATCTCTAGGCCCTTACAATTGATCCATATGGACTTGTTCGGACCAATCTTTACATCAAGCCTAGGAGGTAGCAAATACACCTTCGTCATTGTGGATAACTATAGCAGATACACATGGACTTACTTCTTAAAACAGAAAAAATGAATGCTTTAGATATTTTACCAAGTTTTGTAAACTTGTTCAAATGTGAAAGGTTTTATGATTTCGTCAATTAGAAGTGATCACGGTGGTGAATTTCAAAACTATGATTTCCAAGAATTTTGTGAACTCAATGGATACAACCATAATTTCTCTACTCCTAGAAATCCTCAACAAAATGGAGTAGTAAAAAGAAAAAATCGAAATTTACAAGAAATGGCAAGAACCATGTTGAATGAACATAGCCTACCCAAATATTTTTGGGCCGAAGCCGTAAACACTGCATGCTATATTTTGAATAGAGTTCTAGTAAGACCCTTACTCACCAAAACTCCCTATGAGTTATGGAACAACAAAAAACCCAATGTTTCATATTTTAAAGTCTTTGGGTGTAAGTGTTTTATCTTGAATGAAAAAGATAACTTAGGAAAATTTGATGCTAAATCCGATGAAGGAATCTTTTTTGGTTATTCTTCGGTTTCTAAAACTTTTCGTATCTTTAATAAAAAAACTTTAATTATTGAAGAATCCATTCATGTTGTTTTCAATGAGATTTCCAAAATTAGGAAAAATGATTTTGATGATGATGTTAATTTTGATTCCTTGAATTTAAATGAAACCCCGTCTCCAACTAGCAACTTGGATGCATCCACTTCCAAAACATCCTTACCCAAGGATTGGAAGTATGTAGATGCTCATCCTAAGGAGCTAATCTTAGGAGACACATCAAAGGGGGTTCAAACACGTTCTTCTCTTAAAAATTTTTGTTCCAACGTCGCTTTTCTCTCCCAAATTGAACCCAAATGTGTTGACGAAGCCATGAAAGATGATTTATGGATTATCGCAATGCAAGATGAATTAAATCAATTCGAGAGAAATGAGGTGTGGAAGCTTGTTCCTAGGCCAAATGATCATTTAGTTATTGGTACTAAATGGGTTTTTAGAAACAAGCAAGATGAATATGGTATCGTGGTTAGAAACAAGGCTAGATTAGTGGCCAAAGGTTTCAACCAAGAAGAAGGTATCGATTACGAAGAAACCTTCGCTCCTGTGGCTCGATTAGAAGCCATAAGGATGCTCCTTGCCTACGCTAGTAGTAATAATTTTAAGTTGTTTCAAATAGATGTTAAAAGCACTTTTCTTAATGGCTTTATTTTCGAAGAAGTCTATGTTGAACAACCTCCTGGATTTGAAAATAATAGCCTCCCTAATCATGTGTTTAGATTAACTAAAGCTCTCTATGGTTTAAAACAAGCTCCGAGGGTTTGGTATGAGAGATTTAGTTTTTTTCTTATTGAAAATAATTTCACAAAAGGCAAGGTTGATACTACATTGTTCATCAAGAATTTTGAAAATAATTTTCTCATTGTTCAGATTTATGTTGATGATATTATCTTTAGTTCTACGAATGAATCTATTTGTGAATCTTTTGCTAAAACTATAAGTCTTGAATTCGAAATGAGTTTAATGGGAGAATTAACATTCTTCTTAGGCTTACAAATCAAACAACTAAGCAATGACATCTTTATTAGTCAAACTAAATGTGCTATGAATTTGCTAAAAAAGTTTAATATGAATAGCTCAAAAGCTATTAACACTCCTATGAGCACCTCCACTAAGTTAGAAATTGATGAAAGTGGAGAAAGCTTCGATCAAAAAACTTATAGGGGCATGATATGAAGTTTACTTTACCTCACTGCTGTTAGGATCGAGAGCACTAAGAGGGGGGGGGGGGGGGGTGAATTAGTGTAGCGGAAATCTTTCAGCGATTAAAAAATGAAAGCTGCGTTCATTCGATAAAAACGATTTCGATGTAAAAGCCGATTTTAAGATTACTTAAGATTCAATGCAGTTTACGTCTAAACACAATTTACGTTTAAATGCAGTTTGCGTCTAAACGTAGTTTTACGTCTAAACGTAGATTTACGTCTAAACGCAGATTTACGTCTAAACTCAGTTTACGTCTAAAACGCAGTTTTACGTTTTAAACGTAGTTTGCGTCTAAACGCAGTTTTACGTCTAAACGTAGATTTATGTCTAAACGCAGATTTACGTCTAAACACAGATTTACGTCTAAACTCAGTTTACGTCTAAACACAGTTTGGGCAGTTTTACGTCTAAACGCAATTTTACGTCTAGACGCAGTTTTAAAGGGATCTGAACTTAGAAACTCGTTCGTAAAAGCGCAGAAGATAGTTTTACAGAATCAAGGCGTAAACGTAAACTGCAATGTAAATATCGTATGAAAACACTTGTTTACGTCTGAAAGCATATTCGGACAGATCAGCACTTAGAAACTTGTTCGTGAAGGCGCAGAAGACAGTTTTGCAGAATCAAAACATAAACGTAAACTGTAATGTACGAAAACACCGATTTACGTCTGAATGCAGATTCGGAAAGAACAGCAGTTAGAACTTGTTCGTAAAAGCGCAGAGAGCAGTAGTTATGAAGGAGGTTTGCAGTAATGATAAAGTGCTCAAAATAAACGCAAACCAGAGATTTAGAGTGGTTCGGTCAGTCTTGACCTACTCCACTTTTGGCTTCCTCCACCGACGAGGTCACCGACGTCAACTAGAGGCCTTCCTTCAATAAGCGAAGGCCAACTGCCCTTTTACAGTTTCTCTCCTTTTGACAGGCTCAGGAGACAACCTTTACAGACCTTTCTCTCCTCACTTTACAACTCAAAACTTGAAGAACAAAAGGAGGAGACTTAAAGGCTTTACAACACTTTTGAGCTCTTAGAATCACAGAAAAGATCAAGATTTCGGTGTAGGTCTATATCTCTTCAGTGCTGAATGGGTGGGGTATTTATAGGCCCCAACCCAATTCAAATTTGGAGCTCAAAACGATCAAATCCCGGAATTCCGGGATCAGGCGGTTGCACCTCTTGACTGGAGAGGTTGCACCGCCTGGCAGAGCTCGAAGACTGAGCCCAGGCGGTGCCACCTCTTGACTGAGGCGGTTGCACCTCTCTACTAGAGCTCGAAGACCGAGCTCAGGCGGTGCCACCTCTCTGTTAGGGAGGTTGCACCGCCCAGTCTTGCTCGAAGACTGAACTCAGGCGGTGCTACCTCCTGGCTGGGGAGGTTGCACCGCCCAGTCTCGCTGGGAGGCTTAGCCCAGGCGGTGCCACCTCCTGGCCTGGGCGGTTGCACCTCCTGGTGCAATCAGGGTCCGAATGGTTAGCTCCATTCGGCCCAATTTCAATCTTTCAAGGGCCCAATTGCCCTAAGATTAAGCCAATGGGATCACCTCCCATTTTCCAACTTAATCAACGTGCTAACTACGATTAAATCTAAGACAATTTCTGCAGTTTTGCTTCGGTGCGTCAATCGCTTCTTCCGGCAAGTTTCCGGCGAACTTCCGTCGATCATCCGATGAATCCTCGGTGATGCTCCTGCGGACTTCCGGCAAACTCCTGGACTTTGCGACGATCCACTTGGCGATTTCCGATGAGCTTCGCTTGGCAAGCTTCTAGACTTCTCGGATCTGTTCTCGCAGAACCTCCGACGACCGTCCGAACTTCCGTCGAACTCCCAACGTGATCATGAACTTGACTCCGGCGCAACTCCTGCTGCTTGTCTAACTTTCATCGTAGGTAATCCTGCACACTTATCTCAACACATAGATTAGACAATAAATGACAATTGACTTCATCATCAAAATCCGAGATTCAACAATCTCCCCCTTTTTGATGATGACAATCAATTGATAATGGAGTTATCCTTAACTCCCCCTATCTATATGCCATAGTTGAGATAAGTCAACCTTGAATTCAAGACCCAAGAATTCAAGTGACGTATTGATAAGTTAGATCAGTTAAACTTATCAATACTCCCATCATGATACTCATGATGTATCTCTTCAAAGATGATGTCAAGGCTTGACATACATCATCAAGTTTGTATGATTGTGTTTGTAACTATTTATCATGTAGTTTGGACATTATTATATAAAGCTGTGAAGCACTATTACATGATGCACACATTTGAAATATTCTAGCAAGTTTTGCATTTTCTTCACATGATAAGATATCAACTCAGGGCATAATGTAAACTTTAGCACATGTTCATATATTTCTTGGTGATGCAAGGATGGCATAATCATAGCAGTGTTTATAGCATCACTCATAGTATTTCTAATCATAGCAGTGTTTATCAATTCATGTATTTCTCCCCCTTTGTCATCAACAAAAAGCATAGTAATTATGATACCAGGAAAATAATATTGGCAAGCTTATAGAGTAATTTTACATAGATTGCTTTAAATACTTATTCCCCTTTTTTGTAAAGATTTTGCAGGATGGAATACATACACATCACTTCATCAAATTTATTCATGAAAGTGTACGAGAAAATCTGTTTTATAGCATTCGAATAAATAAGATGCATTCGGACAAGATTTTGTTGCAGATTTTCACATAGAAACATGGCAATCAAGTGATTTGATAATTCAATATAGTCCGAAAAATAATTTTAGCAAGTTTATTTATTCGGACACATCAACATCCCTAATTCTCTTCGAATGAAATTAAATTGTTCTTCACTTAGAGGTTTTGTAAAAATGTCAGCTAGTTGATGTTTAGTATTAATGAACTCTATGGTTACGTCATGATTAGTGACATGATCTCGTATAAAGTGATGTCTAATATCAATATATTTTGTTCTTGAGTGTTGTATAGGATTCTTGGTTAAGCAAATTGCACTCGTGTTATCACATTTAATGGGAATATCTTTAAGATTAACTTTGTAATCTTCTAAAGTGTTTTTCATCCATACAACTTGTGCACAGCATGCACTTGCTGCAATATATTCAGCTTCGGTTGTTGATAGTGCAACCGAGTTTTGTTTCTTTGATGACCAGGAAACAAGGGCATGTCCTAAGAATTGACATGATCATGATGTGCTTTTTCTATCTAATCTACAGCCAGCAAAGTCTGCATCAGCATAAGCAATTAACTCAAAATTCTCTGATTTTGGGTACCATAATCCTAGATTTGTGGTACCATTAAGATATCTAAATATTCTTTTAACTGCTTTGAGATGAGATATCTTAGGGTTTGATTGAAATCTAGCACAAAGTCCTACACTGAACATGATATCTGGTCTGGTTGTAGTGAGGTAAAGTAAACTTCCTATCATACCCCTATAAGTTTTTTGATCAAAGCTTTCTCCACTTTCATCAATTTCTAACTTAGTGGAGGTGCTCATAGGAGTATTACTAGCCTTTGAGTTGTTCATATTAAACCTTTTTAATAAATTCATGGCATATTTAGTTTGACTAATAAAGATGCCATTGCTTAGTTGTTTGATTTGTAAACCTAAGAAGAATGTTAATTCTCCCATTAAGCTCATTTCAAATTCAAGACTCATAGTTTTAGCAAAAGATTCACAAAGAGATTCATTTGTAGAGCCAAAGATAATATCATCAACATAAATATGAACAATGAGAAAATTATTTTTAAAATTCTTGATAAATAATGTAGTATCAACCTTGCCTTTTGTAAAGTTATTTTTGATAAGAAAAGAACTAAGTCTCTCATACCAAGCCCTTGGGGCTTGTTTTAAACTATAGAGAGCTTTAGTTAATCTAAACACATGATTAGGGAGGCTATTATTTTCAAATCCAAGAGGTTGTTCAACATAAACTTTTTCGGAAATAAAGCCATTTAAAAAAGCGCTTTTAACATCCATTTGAAATAACTTAAGATTATTACTACTAGCGTAGGCAAGGAGCATCCTTATGGCTTCCAATCGAGCCACAGGTGCGAAGGTTTCTTCGTAATCGATACCTTCTTCTTGGTTGAAACCTTTGGCCACTAATCTAGCCTTGTTTCTAACCACAATACCATTTTCATCTTGCTTGTTTCTGAAAACCCATTTAGTACCAATTACTAAATGGTTATTTGGCCTAGGAACAAGCGTCCACACCTCATTTCTCTCAAATTGATTTAATTCATCTTGCATTGCGATAATCCATGAATCATCTTTCATGGCTTCATCAACACATTTGGGTTCAATTTGGGAGAGAAAGGCGGCATTGGCACAAAAATTTTTAAAAGAAGATCGTGTTTGAACCCCCTTTGATGTGTCTCCTAATATTAGCTCCTTAGGATGAGCATCTATATACTTCCAATCCTTGGGTAAGGATGTTTCGGAAGTGGATGCATCCAAGTTGCTAGTTGGAGAAGGGGTTTCATTTAAATTTAAGGAATCAAAATTAACATCATCATCAAGATCATTTTTCTTAATTTCGAAAATCTCATTAAAAACAACATGAATGGATTCTTCAATAATTAAAGTTCTTTTATTGAAGATACGAAAAGCTTTAGAAACCGAAGAATAACCAAGAAAGATTCCTTCATCGGATTTAGCATCAAATTTTCCTAAGTTATCCTTTTCATTTAAGATAAAACACTTACACCCAAAGACTTTAAAATATGAAAATTGGGTTTTTTGTTATTCCATAACTCATAGGGAGTTTTGGTGAGTAAGGGTCTTACTAGTACTCTATTCAAAATATAACATGCAGTGTTTACGGCTTCGGCCCAAAAGTATTTGGGTAGGCTGTGTTCATTCAACATGGTTCTTGCCATTTCTTGTATATTTCGATTTTTTCTTTCTACTACCCCATTTTGTTGAGGATTTCTTGGAGTAGAGAAATTATGGTTATATCCGTTGAGTTCACAGAATTCTTGGAAATCGTGGTTTTGAAATTCTCCACCATGATCGCTTCTTATTGACGAAATCATAGAACCCTTCTCATTTTGAACAAGTTTATAGAACTTGGTAAAATATCTAAAGCATTCATTTTTTTGTTTTAAGAAGTAGGTCCATGTATATCTGCTATAGTCATCAACAATGACAAAGGCATATTTGCTACCTCCTAGACTTGATGAAGAGATTGGTCCGAACAAGTCCATATGGATCAATTGTAAGGGCCTAGAGGTACTTATTTGATTTTTAGTTTTAAAACTACTCTTAATCTGTTTACCTAATTGGCAAGCATCACATACATTATCTTTGATGAACTTGATATGAGGAATTCCTCTTACAAGTTCTTTAGATGATATTTGAGTGATTAGTTTCATGCTAGCATGATCTAATCTTCTATGCCATAGCCAAGCATCCTCATTTAAAACTGAAAAACACATTTCATTACACAAATCATTGATGTCAATAGTGTATACGTTATTTTGTTTTAATGCAATCATAGACATGTTTTTATGAGGTTTTTCAATGATACAAGCATTGGATTCGAATTTGACAATGTATCCTTTATCACATAATTGACTAATGCTCAAGAGGTTATGTTTTAAACCATCAACTAACAAAACATCTTCAATAAAGAAGTTGTATTTGTTACCTATGGTTCCTTTGCCAATGATTTTATCCTTGTTGTTGTCTCCGAAGGTAACATAGCCTTCATCTATGCTAGTGAGCTTAGAGAATTGAGATGGATCTCCGGTCATATGCCTTGAGCATCCACTATCAAGGTACCATCTCTTGCTCCTAGCTTGGGATGGTGTGGGTTTCTACAAGAAAGGATAATTTTTAGGTACCCATTTGCTTTTGGGTGCCTCACAAATAGATCTACACTTCTTATCATGTTGCATAGAATTTGTCATGGTTCCTTTAGGAACCCAAATCAATTTGTTTGGACTTATTTTCTTGAATGGACAACAATGTGTCTTGTGTCCAAATTTATAACAGAAGTTACATTTTGCTTGGTGTTGAACATGTAAGATGGAGCCTTTTATAAAAGTGGTTGGATTTAGGTGAGGACTTTTCACAAATCCAATTCCACCTCTTTTTGGAACGTAACCCTTGTTTGAAAGGATCATGTTCAATGACTTGCTACCAACCTTGAATTTCTTCAAGGTGTCCTTGAGTAGCATGTTTTCTTTTTGGAAAGTTTCTAAGTCATGACATTTGATACATGAATTTAAACTATCATGATGTTCAACTTTTAACTTGTCAAACTCACAAGTAAGACTATCATGCACCTTTTTCAGCAATTTATATTTTTTACTGATACTCTTGCATTCGTCAAGTAACTCATTAAAAGCATTTAATAATTCATCGAAAGATAAATCAGCATTTAATGAATTCGTTACCTCCTCTCCAATAGCCATTAAGGCGTAACGAGCAACTTGGTCGGTGTTGGACTCCTCTTCCTCAGATGCGCTCGAATCATCCCATGTTGCTTTGAGCGCCTTCTTCTTTGTTGTTCTCTTTTTGGCTTGGGGACAATCACTCTTGTAGTGTCCCGCCTTTTTGCACTCATAGCAAATAACTTGATCCTTCTTAGGTTCAAGTTTATTTTTAGTATCATTCTTAAATTTGTTTCTTTTAATGAATTTTTTAAATTTTCTAATTAGAAGTGCCAAGTCATTGTCACAGTCCTCATCACTTGAGTTTTCTCTCAAGTGATCTTCAGAGGTTTTGAGTGCCATATCCTTCCTGTTCTTTGGAAGGATGTCTTCTTGCTCTTCATGTGCCTTACAAGTCATTTCGTAGGTCATTAATGACCCGATTAATTCTTCAAGAGGAAAATTTCGTAAATCTTTTGCCTCTTGAATAGTAGTGACTTTGGGATCCCAACTCTTAGGAAGGGATCTTAGTATCTTATTAACAAGTTTAAAATCCGAAAAGCTCTTTCCGAGTCCTTTTAGACCGTTGACGACATCCGTGAAATGGGTAAACATGTCGCCAATGGTTTCACTCGGTTTCATCCGAAAAAGTTCGAAAGAATGTAACAACAAATTGATTTTTGACTCTTTTACTCTACTTGTGCCCTCATGGGTCACTTCGAGTGTGTGCCAAATATCAAATGCAGTTTCACAAGTTGAAACACGGTTAAACTCGTTTTTATCAAGTGCACAAAATAAGGCATTCATAGCCTTTGCATTAAGAGCGAAAGCCTTCTTCTCCAAATCATTCCAATCGATCATTGGAAGAGAAGACTTCGAAAATCCGTTTTCGACAAGATTCCACAGTTCAAAATCCATAGAAATAAGAAAGATCCTCATTCGGGTCTTCCAGTAGGTGTAGTCCGTCCCACTGAACATGGGTCGACGCGTAATAGAATGCCCCTCTTGGTTTCCGGCGTATGCCATTTCTCTTTGGGTTTTAATCCGTTAGAGAGTTAACCTCGCTCTGATACCAATTGTTAGGATCGAGAGCACTAAGAGGGGGGGGGGGGGGTGAATTAGTGCAGCGGAAATCTTTCAGCGATTAAAAAATGAAAGCTGCGTTCGTTCGATAAAAACAATTTCGATGTAAAAGCCGATTTTAAGATTACTTAAGATTCAATGCAGTTTACGTCTAAACACAATTTACATTTAAATGCAGTTTGTGTCTAAACGCAATTTTACGTCTAAACGTAGATTTACGTCTAAACGCAGATTTACGTCTAAACTCAGTTTACGTCTAAAACACAGTTTTACGTTTTAAACGTAGTTTGCGTCTAAATGCAGTTTTACGTCTAAACGTAGATTTACGTCTAAACGCAGATTTATGTCTAAACGCAGATTTACGTCTAAACTCAGTTTACGTCTAAACACAGTTTGGGCAGTTTTACGTCTAAATGCAATTTTACGTCTAGATGTAGTTTTAAAGGGATCTGAACTTAGAAACTCGTTCGTAAAAGTGCAGAAGACAGTTTTACAGAATCAAGGCGTAAACGTAAACTACAATGTAAATATCATACGAAAACACTGGTTTACGTCTGAAAGCAGATTCGGACAGATCAGCACTTAGAAACTTGTTCGTGAAGGCGCAGAAGACAGTTTTGCAGAATCCAAACGTAAACGTAAACTGTAATGTACGAAAACACCGATTTACGTCTGAATGCAGATTCGGAAAGAACAGCAGTTAGAACTTGTTCGTAAAAGCGCAGAGAGCAGTAGTTATGAAGGAGGTTTGCAGTAATGATAAAGTGCTCAAAATAAACGCAAACCAGAGATTTAGAGTGGTTCGGTCAGTCTTGACCTACTCCACTTTTGGCTTCCTCCACCGACGAGGTCATCGACGTCAACTAGAGGCCTTCCTTCAATAAGCGAAGGCCAACTGCCCTTTTACAGTTTCTCTCCTTTTGACAGGCTCAGGAGACAACCTTTACAGACCTTTCTCTCCTCACTTTACAACTCAAAACTTGAAAAACAGAAGGAGGAGACTTAAAGGCTTTACAACACTTTTGAGCTCTTAGAATCACAGAAAAGATCAAGATTTCGGTGTAGGTCTATATCTCTTCAGTGCTGAATGGGTGGGGTATTTATAGGCCCCAACCCAATTCAAATTTGGAGCTCAAAACGATCAAATCCCGGAATTCCGGGATTAGGCGGTTACACCTCTTGACTGGAGAGGTTGCACCGCCTGGCAGAGTTCGAAGACTGAGCCCAGGCGGTGCCACCTCTTGATTGAGGCGGTTGCACCTCTCTGCCAGAGCTCGAAGACCGAGCTCAGGCGGTGCCACCTCTCTGTCAGGGAGGTTGCACCGCCCAGTCTTGCTCGAAGACTGAGCTCAGGCGGTGCTACCTCCTGGCTGGGGAGGTTGCACCGCCCAGTCTCGCTGGGAGGCTTAGCCCAGGCGGTGCCACCTCCTGGCCTGGGCGGTTGCACCTCCTGGTGCAATCAGGGTCCGAATGGTTAGCTCCATTCGGCCCAATTTCAATCTTTCAGGGGCCCAATTGCCCCAAGATTAAGCCAATGGGATCACCTCCCATTTTCCAACTTAATCAACGTGCTAACTACGATTAAATCTAAGACAATTTCTGCAGCTTTGCTTCGGTGCGTCAATCGCTTCTTCCGGCAAGTTTCCGGCGAACTTCCGTTGATCATCTGATGAATCCTTGGTGATGCTCCTGCGGACTTCCGGCAAACTCCTGGACTTTGCGACGATCCACTTGGCGAGTTCCGACGAGCTTCGCTTGGCAAGCTTCTGGACTTCTCGGATCTGTTCTCGCAGAACCTCCGACGACCGTCCGAACTTCCGTCGAACTCTCGAACTCCCAACGTGATCATGAACTTGACTCCGGCGCAACTCCTGCTGCTTGTCTAACTTTCATCGTAGTTAATCCTGCACACTTATCTCAACACATAGATTAGACAATAAATGACAATTGACTTCATCATCAAAATCCGAGATTCAACATCTGCAACTAGACCAGATATCATGTTCAGTGTAGGACTTTGTGCTAGATTTCAATCAAACCCTAAGATATCTCATCTTAAAGCAGTTAAAAGAATACTTAGATATCTTAATGGTACCACAAATCTAGGATTATGGTACCCAAAATCAGAGAATCTTGAGTTAATTGCTTATGCTGATGCGGACTTTGCTGGCTGTAGACTGGATAGAAAAAGCACATCAGGAATATGTCAATTTTTAGGACATGCCCTTGTTTCCTGGTCATCTAAGAAACAAAATTCGGTTGCACTATCAACAACCGAAGCTGAATATATTGCAGCAAGTGCATGCTATGCACAAGTTGTATGGATGAAAAACACCTTTGAAGATTATAAAGTGCTAGTCATAAGTGCCCAGCAAGCCAATCACGTGAGTGATGGCACGTGTGACTTGATACAGAATCTTTTTGCTTATTATATTTTGGCGTATATCACTTTATAACTATTGCATAAATGCATATGTATTGTGATGTCCTTGGATTTGTGCAATGGGAATCGGATCGTGATGAGATCACGATAATGAGATCGATTCACCTTTAAACACATATCCTAAATAATCCCGGTCATAGGTTACTCGAGAGGGACATCGTGATAACCGGATAGACTGGTGTGCTGTATACCCGTCCATATGATGGATGCAGCTGGTCTCATAGCTGCTCGTGTAGGGACACTAGGGATACAGTACAGGTGCTCATTGGAGAATGAGTTCACTGATTGATCCGCTTACGGAATGCTGGATGGTTGATGATGCCTTATTGTCAGACAACGATTCCGTAGTCCTAGTGGTGTATCTGGTTCTTAGACTTGAGACACCAAGGATGTCCTGTATGAGTGCTCCACTCTTTGATACCAGACTTATAGGTTTGGCTGTTCCCAGATCTAGTACAGCTGGTCATTGGGAGTGGTAGTCGACCTTACGAGGGCTATTGAGTGTCGATAGAGGATCATCCACTCTCGGTATCATGAGAGGAATATCCCATGTGTTCTTGCTCAGACAAATCCCTGGCCAGGGTCATTCGGGTTGAGAGAGAAAGAGTTCTCCGGGAGAATCCGATTAGAGCGAGACTCGAGTAGAAACCGTATGGGTCTGACAGCACCATGCTCGATATACGGTCTCTGGGATATTAGATGGATGAGGGACTATAGGTACATGGTAACTGAGGACAGACAGGTCCAATGGATTGGATTCCCCTGTATCGTCTGGGGACTACGGCGTAGTGGCCTAGTACTTCCGTAGTCGATGAGTCGAGTGAATTATTACAGAGATAATAATTCACTTAGTTAGAAGGAGTTCTGACAGGTATGACTCACGGCCAGCTCGATATTGGGCCTAGAGGGTCACACACATATGGTAGGCATTGCGATGAGTAGAGGTTCGGATATGAGATATCCGACGGAGCCCTTGTCTTATTGGATGCAGATCCAATACCCACTAGGGAAAGGACCCATTAGGGTTTTGACATGGGATCTCTATAAATAGGAGGGATTCACAGCCTCATAGGCTAGAGTCTTTGCTTGCCCTTCCTATTCTCCTCTCCCTCTCCACCTCAGAGTAGGCCTGGAGTTTTGAGGAGCGTCGTCGCAACCCTGCTGTGTGGATCACCGCTAGAGAGGAGGACGCTTGACCTCCTTCACCCTCTCCTAAGGATCTGCAAGGAAACAGGGATATACGATCTCCCTAGGTAACACAATCTCTATACGCAGTTTTGTATTTTTGCGGATTTTGCGCACCAATCTTCGCACGACGATGAACATCTTTTTGGGAATCGGGGATTTTTGTTTTCTTGTTCTTCCGCTGCGCATATGATGTCGCCCCCCCCTATGATTTCCCAACAGTGGTATCAGAGCCAGGTTGTTCGTGCGAATGATTGGTTTTGAACTGCGTATATTGTGTTTAGGAAGAATTTTGACGTCAAAATCGTTGACGCAAAAGCGAGGAAGGGCAGCAACAGTTGCTGCCCTCGATCTGCATGCCTGCAGCCAGCCGCAGCCGCAGCCAGGCAGCACAGCGCCGGCGCATGCGCAAGCGCTGTGCCTGCAGCAGCCGGCCGGCGGTCTGCTTGCAGCAGGCTTGCGGCCGGCGGGGCTGGCAGCCCGCTCGGTAGAAGCGCCTGCGGCCACTGAGCCCGCGGGCAGAGGCGCCGCGGGGCAGCAGCGCGGGCTGAGGCACCGCAGGGCAGCGGCGCCTGTGGCCGCTGCTCCCACGGGCAAAAACCCCGCAGGGGCGGCCACCAGCGAGGCAGCACCACCTGCGGGCGCTGACTCGCGGGCAGAACCGCCCGCGGAGGCGGCGGCGCCCGAAGAGGGCGCCCACCCGCAGCGGCATCGCCGCCAGCAGGCGTGCCGCCTGCAGGCGAGGGCAGTGCCCTCGCCCCGCCGCACAGGCCGCCGCCGGCAGGGTGGCGGCGACGGCAGCAGCGAAAAGGGGAAAGGGTATTAGGGTTTTCTGCGCAAAAGATAGTTTTGCCCCTCGGAATTTTAGAAATTCCAGTTTCTGTCTTTTGTCCAAATTACGAAAATACCCTTAGGAATTGAGAAATTCCCTATATATCCCTGATTTCAGAAAATATTAATTAATTAAAAGGTTTAGTTGATTATTATTTTTATTATTATCTAGTAGTCCTACATGATGATGATTATTTATACATGTGATGTATGATGAGTGGACGGATGATCATGGACCGTGTGATGTGTGTACTTGTGATTATTATTATTGAGGTCTGCGAACCTCCATTATATTTCTCGTTTATTGTCGGGCCTGCGTGCCTATGATTAAGTTGTAATCACATGAGGAGGCGCAGCGGGAGCGTGGAAGCCATAGCGGGACCCACGAGACGGACGATCGTGATGCATGGAGATGCATCAAGATATCGACGGAACCGACGAGGACGAGATGGACGATCACAAGGCATGGAGATGCACCGTTGCACACATAGATCTTGATGTGAGTGATTAGGCCTACTGGCTCGGGCCTAATCATATTAGGTTGTGGTCCATGATCATCTGGTGTGATTGCTTATACACATACTAGATATGTATATATATTTGCATGCGATGTAGATATATATTAAATATATATATGTGTGACATGTCATATTAGGAGACCAAATCATAGAAACATCTCTCGATAATATTAAGTCGGTAAACGTGAGGCAATTAGATTGACCCACGTGGCCTTCCATCGTTATGAGTAGGAACCGAATCCCGGTGTAGGTTGAGTTAGTCGAGTCCCTCGAGACTCACCTATATCGCGATTCGCTATCTTGCTTACGACATAGAGATGTCACCGGTGACCTGAGGGCATGATATGCTTGGTCGAGTCCCTCGAGGATATATCATCAAATCAGACTCATCTTGTAACGAAGGTGTTGACTTAACCGAGCATCATGGTTGGTCGAGTCCCTCGAGGCCATGGTGATTCGGAGGCCGAACAGGACGGGAATCACAAGGAGTTGTGATCGGCAAGAGTTGTCTACCTTTTAGGCTTAGTGTGATTGGTCGAGTCCCTCGAGGTTACACTAAGACGCTGATTGGATCCTGATCCCCACTAGAAGTCTGCCGGAGACTTCCGTTTCACGTGCTGAGGGTGTCGCGTGACTCGTTAGTAAAATAGTGGGAGCATATTAAGATAGAAGTCCATATCTTGATAGTTTATTTCTTGCAAAATCTGCATGTTATTCATTTTTGCTACATCTTTATTTTCAGAAAATGTCGCTTTCAAATCCCTTACGTGGCATACTTGATGTCAACCGCCTCACTGGTCCAAATTATACGGATTGGCTCCGTAACTTGAGAATTGTTCTCACAGCGGAGAAAATCGTGTACGTCCTTGATACAGTGATGCCTACGCCCGAAGAAGGGGCAAGCGAGGATGAGATCGCTCGCTACATGAAGTACATTGATGACTCCACTCTTGCTCAGTGCTATATGTTGGGCTCTATGACTCCAGAGTTACAGAGACAACATGAAAAGATGGATGCCAGATCCATTCTCCTACATGTCCGTAAATTGTTTGAGGAACAGGGAAGGACTCAACGATATGAGATATCCAAGAGCCTTTTCCGCGCTAGGATGACTGAGGGGACACCGGTTCAGAACCATGTCCTAAAGATGATTGAGTGGATAGAGAAACTCACAGGTCTAGGAATGGTCCTAGAGGATAACTTGTGTGTGGACATTGTGCTTCAGTCCCTACCAGATTCCTTTTCACAGTTCATAATGAACTTTAATATGAACAAGCTTGAGGTGACTCTCCCAGAGCTCCTCAATATGTTGAGGGAGGCAGAGAGTACTATTAAGAAAGAGAAGCCAGTTCTCTACACTGGTGAGACCAGAAAGAAAAGGAAAGCAGAAAGGTCCCTTAAGAAGGGAAAGGGCAAGGGCAAACAAGGTAAAGCAAAGGTTGCTAAGAAAGATCCAACAAAGGACAAAGGCCAGTGCTTCCACTGTGGTAAAGATGGGCACTGGAAGAGAAACTGCAAAGAGTACCTTGCAGAAAGGGCGAAACAAAAGCTTGATGAAGCTTCAGGTACATTCATGATCAGTCTCCATTTGTCAGACTCTTATGATAACACATGGGTATTAGATACCGGTAGTGCTTATCATATATGCAATTCGTTGCAGGTTCTGGCAAGGCCTAGGAGACTAGAGAGAGGCGAGATGGACCTCAAGATGGGTAATGGAGCAAAAGTTGCTGTATTAGCTGTTGGCGAGGTCACCCTACATCTGCCTAGTGGAGCTTTTATTGCATTAGATGCATGTTATTTTGTTCCTTCTATTATCAAAAACATTATCTCCATTTCATGTTTAACAGTTAGTGGATATAAATTTGTTTTTGAGAACAATGGTTGTTCGATATTATTAGATGATAAGATCATCACGAAAGGAACATTGCATAATGGTTTATTTATGTTAGACACCACTCCACATATCATGAATATAAATGTGTCCAAAAGGAAACGAGATGAGTTGAACAGTGCATACCTGTGGCATTGTAGGCTAGGTCACATCCATGAAAGAAGGATTCAAAAGTTGCTAAATGATGGATATCTAGATCCATTCGACTATGTGTCATATGCAACTTGTGAGCCTTGCATTCGTGGAAAACTGACCAACTCTCCATTTAGTGGAACTGGAGAGAGAGCCACTGAGTTGTTGGAACTCATACATAGTGATGTATGTAGACCCATGTCAACTCATGCCATTGGAGGTTACTCCTACTTCATTACATTTACTGATGATTTCTCAAGGTATGGATATGTGTACTTAATGAAGTACAAGTCCGAGGCCTTTGAGAAATTCAGAGAGTATAAGAATGAGGTGGAGAACCAGACTGGAAAGAGTATCAAAACTCTTCGATCAGATCGGGGAGGTGAGTACTTAAGTACAGAGTTTACTCACTTCCTCAAGGACCATGGGATATTATCCCAATGGATACCTCCTTATACACCTCAGCTCAATGGTGTCTCTGAAAGGAGAAATCGTACATTATTAGATATGGTACGGTCCATGATGAGTTTCGCTGACCTACCCATCTCATTCTGGGGATATGCCCTAGAAACCGCAGCTTACCTTCTGAACAGAGTTCCAACTAAGTCGGTGGTGTCTACACCATATGAGATATGGAAAGGGAAGAAGCCTGATCTTAAAGTAGTTAAGATTTGGGGCTGCTCTGCCCATGTTAAAAGACACAACCCCGATAAGTTAGAATCAAGGACAGGGCGATGTAAATTTGTGGGATACCCCAAGGAAACTTGTGGGTATTACTTCTATCATCTCGAGGACCAAAAGGTCTTTGTAGCTAAGAGAGCAGTGTTCCTTGAGAAGGAACACATTCTTGACGGAGACAGTGGGAGAATGATAGAATTGAGCGAGGTTGGAGAACCAAGCTCAAGCACCACTCTACAGCCCGAGTCTGTTCAGGTATCTAATACACAAGTTTCAACTTTACGCAGGTCTGATAGAGTATCCCATCCTCCTGAGAGATATGTGGGACATATTAGAGCAGAGGATGTAGAGGATATTGATCCTCAGACCTACGAGGAGGCTATTATGAGTATAGACTCCAGGAAGTGGAAAGAAGCCATGAATTCTGAGATGGATTCTATGTACTCCAATAAGGTTTGGAACCTAGTTGATGCACCCGAAGGTATTGTACCCATCGGTTCCAAGTGGATCTTTAAGAAAAAGATCGGAGTAGATGGAAAGGTAGAGACCTATAAAGCAAGGCTAGTGGCTAAGGGGTATCGTCAAAGGCAAGGTGTTGACTACGACGAAACTTTCTCACCCGTAGCAATGCTAAAATCCATCAGAATTCTATTGGCTATTGCAGCACACTATGATTATGAGATCTGGCAGATGGATGTGAAAACCGCATTCCTCAACGGGAACCTGGAGGAGGAGGTGTATATGATGCAACCTGAGGGATTCGTGTCCAAGAACTGCCCAGATAAGGTGTGCAGGTTGCTTAGATCCATTTATGGACTAAAGCAAGCTTCCCGAAGTTGGAACATAAGATTTGATGAGGTAATCAGATCTTATGACTTCGTTAAGAACGAAGATGAGCCTTGTGTATACAGAAAGGTAAGTGGGAGCGCTATTAGCTTTTTGGTGTTATATGTGGATGACATCCTCATCATTGGGAATGACATAGGAATGCTATCCACAATAAAGGCTTGGTTATCTAGACACTTCTCCATGAAGGACTTAGGAGAAGCATCTTATATCTTGGGGATTAGAATCTATAGAGATAGATCCAAAAGGATGCTTGGCTTGTCCCAGTCCAGGTACATAGAAACTATTGTCAAAAGGTTTGGCATGGAAAATTCCAAAAGAGGTCTCATACCGATGAGACATGGGATATCGCTTTCTACGAGTATGTCCCCAAAGACTCCAGAAGAAAGGGCGAACATGGATATGATACCTTATGCCTCAGCAATAGGGTCTATCATGTATGCCATGCTATGTACTAGGCCTGATATAGCGCATGCTCTGAGTGTCACGAGCAGGTATCAGGCGGATCCAGGCTTGGAGCACTGGAAAGCAGTAAAGTGTATCCTTAAGTACTTGAGAAGGACTAAGGATCTTTTACTAGTATATGGAGGTAATAGCCTTAAGGTTGAAGGCTACACTGACTCAAGTTTTCAGTCTGATGTCGATGATAGCAAGTCGAATTCAGGGTATGTGTACACCTTGAATGGAGGAGCAGTGTGCTGGAAGAGTTCCAAGCAAGATACCACTGCTGACTCGACCACAGAGGCGGAGTACATTGCTGCATCAGATGCAGCAAAGGAGGGAGTCTGGTTGAAGAAGTTTATCACAGATTTGGGAGTCGTGCCGGATAGTGAGGAGCCGATTTCCCTATATTGCGACAACAATGGGGCAATTGCTCAAGCGAAGGAACCTAGGTCTCATCAGAAATCTAAGCATGTTCTGAGGAGGTTCCACCTTATCAGAGAGATCGTGACCCGAGGAGATGTAGCAGTGGAAAGAGTTCCATCCGAAGATAACATTGCAGATCCACTAACAAAGCCATTGTCTCAGATTGTCTTTGAGCGTCACAAGGGTCTGATGGGGATCAGACACATAGGTGATTGGCTTTAGGTCAAGTGGGAGATTGCTAGTCATAAGTGCCCAGCAAGCCAATCACGTGAGTGATGGCACGTGTGACTTGATACAGAATCTTTTTGCTTATTATATTTTGGCGTATATCACTTTATAACTATTGCATAAATGCATATGTATTGTGATGTCCTTGGATTTGTGCAATGGGAATCGGATCGTGATGAGATCACGATAATGAGATCGATTCACCTTTAAACGCATATCCTAAATAATCCCGGTCATAGGTTACTCGAGAGGGACATCGTGATAACCGGATAGACTGGTGTGCTGTATACCCGTCCATATGATGGATGCAGCTGGTCTCATAGCTGCTCGTGTAGGGACACTAGGGATACAGTACAGGTGCTCATTGGAGAATGAGTTCACTGATTGATCCGCTTACGGAATGCTGGATGGTTGATGATGCCTTATTGTCAGACAACGATTCCGTAGTCCTAGTGGTGTATCTGGTTCTTAGACATGAGACACCAAGGATGTCCTGTATGAGTGCTCCACTCTTTGATACCAGACTTATAGGTTTGGCTGTTCCCAGATCTAGTACAGCTGGTCATTGGGAGTGGTAGTCGACCTTACGAGGGCTATTGAGTGTCGATAGAGGATCATCCACTCTCGGTATCATGAGAGGAATATCCCATGTGTTCTTGCTCAGACAAATCCCTGGCCAGGGTCATTCGGGTTGAGAGAGAAAGAGTTCTCCGGGAGAATCCGATTAGAGCGAGACTCGAGTAGAAACCGTATGGGTCTGACAGCACCATGCTCGATATACGGTCTCTGGGATATTAGATGGATGAGGGACTATAGGTACATGGTAACTGAGGACAGACAGGTCCAATGGATTGGATTCCCCTGTATCGTCTGGGGACTACGGCGTAGTGGCCTAGTACTTCCGTAGTCGATGAGTCGAGTGAATTATTACAGAGATAATAATTCACTTAGTTAGAAGGAGTTCTGACAGGTATGACTCACGGCCAGCTCGATATTGGGCCTAGAGGGTCACACACATATGGTAGGCATTGCGATGAGTAGAGGTTCGGATATGAGATATCCGACGGAGCCCTTGTCTTATTGGATGCAGATCCAATACCCACTAGGGAAAGGACCCATTAGGGTTTTGACACGGGATCTCTATAAATAGGAGGGATTCACAGCCTCATAGGCTAGAGTCTTTGCTTGCCCTTCCTATTCTCCTCTCCCTCTCCACCTCAGAGTAGGCCTGGAGTTTTGAGGAGCGTCGTCGCAACCCTGCTGTGTGGATCACCGCTAGAGAGGAGGACGCTTGACCTCCTTCACCCTCTCCTAAGGATCTGCAAGGAAACAGGGATATACGATCTCCCTAGGTAACACAATCTCTATACGCAGTTTTGTGTTTTTGCGGATTTTGCGCACCAATCTTCGCACGACGATGAACATCTTTTTGGGAATCGGGGATTTTTGTTTTCTTGTTCTTCCGCTGCGCATATGATGTCGCCCCCCCCCTATGATTTCCCAACATAAAGTTCATCTTAAAAATATTCCCATTAAATATGATAACACAAGTGCAATATGTTTAACAAAGAATCCTATACAACACTCAAGAACAAAACATATTGATATTAGACATCACTTTATACGAGATCTATTGAATCTCGGAGTTTGATGATAAAATCAATTGATGGGTTAATTGATCTAATCGATATTATTGAGTTAAGTGTGCAGGATTAACTACGATAACCAGAAAACACAAAGCAAGAATACCGGAGTCAAGTTCGATGGACGTTTAAGAGTCCGAAGAATCGTCGGAGATGCTGCCGGAACCAACCAAGAAGAAATCGGGAACCCGTCGGAATTTTCGGAAGTTCGCCGAAGAGATCATCGGAGGTTCACGGAGATCACCGAGAAGGCTCGGCTACTCGTTAAAGTCATCACAAGTTCAGGAGCTTGTTGGGAGTCCATCGAAAGAAGTTCGTCGGAAAGCTCGCCGGAACAAGACTCGACGTTCGCGGTTGAAAACTTGCTTAAGATGTGTTTTGTTATGTAGTTCACTTGTAATTAGGATTAGGATTAAGAGATAATCCTATATCCTAGTTAGGGGCCAACTGGGCCTAAAATTAGACTTGGTTTGGGCTAAATTTGAAGCCCAACCAGTGAACCGAAGGGTCTAGCGGTGGCACCGTTTGGCTGGGCGATAGCACCGCCAGTCCACTGTCAGTGTCAGAAACTGACAGGCGGTGGCACCGCCAGCATCGGGAACCAAAGAAGATTCAAATTTTAGAGCCCAAATTTGAATCCTCTTGAGGCCTATAAATACCCCTCAAATCTCAACTGAGATTACAACTTTTTGAGCAGCAATTGTTTGAGAGAAAGGTCTTAGAAAAGTCTTTGCTAGTCTTGTTTTCAATTTGCTAGTGTTCACCTCCTTCTTTCTTGCTGAAAATATATAAGAGAGTGAACCGCTTGTAAAAAGTTGTAAGAGGGGTATTTACCCTTCCCCTTCAAGAGATTTGCTAGTGGAAGGTGGGAGCCTCATTGAAGAGGGGCCTCGCAAGTGGATGTAGGTCATTTGACCGAACTACTGTAAAATCGGCATGATCTCTGGTTTACATTTATTTATTGTCATTTATATTACTGCAAACCATTTGCACTTTAATGCTCTACTTCTCTATCTCCGTCTTGTTTATCCCTTCAAGTTAAAACGTAATCGAAACGGTTTCAAACGAAAACGTTACTTTTATCGTACGAAGTTTTCTAAATTGTTTAAATCGTCAAAAGTTTATCGCACTTTACCGCTGCACTAATTCACCCCCCTCTCTTAGTGCTGCTCCGATCCTAACAATTGGTATCAGAGCTAGGCTCACTCTCATATTTGGTTTGATACCCAAGAGAGATGGCTTACTCCGGCATACATGAGGGTCATTCTATCACACGTCCACCCTTGTTTAATGGGTCAGATTATACTTATTGGAAGACTCGTATGAGGATCTTCCTCATTTCTATGGATTTCGAGCTTTGGACTATTGTTGAAAACAGATTTCAAAAATCTTCTCTTCCGATGAACGAATGGAATGAATCGAAGAAGAAGGTTTTTGCTTTAAATGCAAAGGCTATGAATGCCTTGTTTTGTGTACTAGACAAAAGTGAATTTAATTGTGTTTCAATTTATGATTCGACATTTGATATTTGGAGAACTCTTGAGGTCACTCATGAAGGCACTAGCCGAGTGAAAGAGTCCAAAATCAACATCCTTGTGCACTCTTACGAACTTTTCCGAATGAAACCAAGTGAGTCCATCGGAGACATGTACACCCGGTTTACGGATGTCATCAATAGACTCAAAGCTCTTGGTAAAGATTTTACTAACTTTGAACTAGTAACTAAAATCTTAAGATCCCTCCCTAAAAGTTGGGATCCAAAAGTTACGACCATTCAAGAGGCCAAAGACCTTAAAACATTCCCTCTTGAAGAACTCATTGGGTCTCTAATGGCCTATGAAATGACATGTCAAGCTCATGACGAGCTCGAAAGCCCCCTTCCAAAGAACAGGAAGGATATGACACTCAAATCACAAGAAGACCACTTGAAAGGAACATCAAGTGATGAGGACAGTGACAATGACATTGCACTTTTGACTCAAAAATTTAAAAAATATTTAAGAAAGAACAAATTTAAAAATAATATAAAAAATAAATTCGAACAAAAGAAGGACCAAGTGATTTGCTATGAATGCAAAAAACTGGGACACTACAAGAACGATTGTCCTCAAGCCAAAAAGAGAACATTAAAGAAGAAGGCACTCAAGGCAACGTGGGATAATTCAAGCACGTCCGAAGAAGAAGAGTCCAATACCGAGCAAGTTGCTCATTACGCCCTAATGGCCATTGGAGAAGAGGTAACGGATTTAATTGATGCAGATTTACCTTATCATGAATTATTAAATGCTTTCCATGAGTTATTTGAATGTAAGACAATTAGTAGAAAATATAAATTGCTAAAAAAGGAGCATGATAGTCTCACTTGTGATATCGATAAATTAAAAACTGAATATCATGATAGTTTAGCTCCATGTGTAAAATGCCATGATATAGAATCTCTCCAAAAGGAGAACTTGCTACTTAAGGACACCTTGAAGAAATTCGAGGTTGGTAGCAAATCTTTGAACATAATCCTTACAAATAAGGGTCACGTTCCTAAAAGAAGTGGAATCGGATTTGTGAAAAGTCCTCACCAAAATCCAACTACCTTTATTAATGTTTTACATGTTCGGCACCAAAGCAATTGCAACTTTTGTTGCAAATATGGACATAAAACTTATAAATGTCCATTCAAGAAAATTAGTCTGAACAAACTAATTTGAGTTCCTAAAGGAACCATGATCAATTCTATGCAATATGATGAACAAGTTTTTAAGGCACCCAAAAGAAAATGGGTACCTAAAAATAATCCCTTCTTGTAGAAACATACACCATCACAAGCTATGAGCAAGAGATGGTATCTAGATAGTGGATACTCAAGACATATGACTAGAGATCCATCTCATTTCTCTATGCTCACTAGCAAAGAAGAAGAGTACGTCACCTTCGGAGACAACAACCAAGGCAAAATCATTGGCAAGGGAACCATGTTGAATCTCAGATTTTGATGATGAAGTCAATTGTCATTTGTTATCTAATCTAAGTGTTGAGATAAGTGTGCAGGATTAACTACGATAAGAGTAAGACAAGCAGCAGGTGTTGCGCCGGAGTCAAGATCATGATCACGTTGGGAGTTCAAGAGTTCGACGGAAGTTCGGACGGTCGTCGGAGGTTCAGCGAGGACAGATCCGAGAAGTCCAGAAGCTTGCCAAGCGAAGCTCGTCGGAACTCGCCAAGTGGATCGTCGCAAAGTCCAGGAGTATGCCGGATGTCCGCAGAAGGATCACCGAGGGTTATCGGTTGATCGACGGAAGTTGGCCGGAAACTCGCCGGAAGAAGCGATTGACGCATCGGAGCAAAGCTGCAGAAGTTGTCTTAGAGTTAATCGTAGTTAGCATGTTGATTAAGCATGAAAATGGGAGGTGATCCCATTAGCTTAATCTTGGGGCAATTGGGCCCCTGAAAAGATTCAAAGTGGGCCGAATGAAGTGAACCATTCGGACCCTGATTGCACCAGGAGGTGCAACCGCCCCAGCCAGGAGGTGCAACCGCCTGGGCTGTGGGGGTTGGGAGGTGCAACCGCCCCAGCCAGGAGGTGCAACCGCCAGGGCTGCGAGGCTGGGAGGTGCAACCGCCCCAGCCGAGAGGTGCAACCGCCCAGAGCTCAGTCTTCGAGCTAGACTGGGCGGTGCAACCTCCTCTGCCAAGAGGTAGCACCGCCAGAGCTCAAGTTTCGAGCTCTGCCAGGCGATGCAACCACCGAGCTCAGTCTTCGAGCTCTGGCAGAGAGGTGCATCAGCCTGAGCTCAGTCTCGAGCCCTGCCAGGTGATGCAATCACCGAGCTCAGTCTTCGAGCTCTGGCAGAGAGGTGCATCAGCCTGAGCTCAGTTTGGAGCTCTGCCAGGTGATGCAACCACCGAGCTCAGTTTCGAGCTCTGCCAGGTGATGCAATCACCAAGCTCAGTCTTCGAGCTCTGCCAGGTGATGCAATCACCGAGCTCAGTCTTCGAGCTCTGCCAGGCGGTGCCACCTCTCCAGTCAAGAGGTGCAACCGCCTGATCCCAGAATTCTGGGATTTGATCGATTTGATCGTTTTGAGCTCCAAATTTGAACTGGGTTGGGGCCTATAAATACCCCACCCATTCAGCACTGAAAAGATACAGATCTACACCGAATTCTTGATCTTTTCAGTGATTCTAAGAGCTCAAATTTGTGTAAAGTCCTAAAGTTCTCCTCCTTCTGTTCTTCAAGTCTTGAGTTGTAAAGAGAGGAGAGAAAGGATCTGTAAAGGTTGTCTCCTGAGCCTGTCAAAAGGAGAGAAACTGTAAAAGGGCAGTTAGCCTTCGCCCATTGAAGGAAGGCAGCTAGTTGACGTCGGCAACCTCGTCGGTGGAGGAAGCCAAAAGTGGAGTAGGTCAAGGCTGACCGAACCACTCTAAATCTCTGGTTTGCGTTTATTTTTGAGCACTTTATCATTACTGCAAACCTCCTCCATTACTACTGCTCTCTGCGCTTTCACGAACAAGTTCTAAGTGCTGTTCTTTCAGAATCTGCATTCAAACGTAAATCGTGTTTTCGTACGATCTTCACACTGCAGTTTACGCTTACATTCGGACTCCATTTATAACTGCAAATTGCTTTCTACGTAAAACGCTTTTCCAGGTTCAAAACTGCTTTTAAACGCAAAACTACATTTAGACGTAAATCTGAGTTTAGACGTAAATCTGCGTTTAGACGTAAAACTACGTTTAGACGTAAATCTACGTTTAGACGTAAAACTGCGTTTAGACGTAAATCTGAGTTTAGACGTAAACTGCGCTTAGACGCAAAACTGCGCTTAGACGCAAACTGTGTTCAGACGCAAACTGTGTTCAGACGCAAACTGCGCTTAGACGCAATCTGCGCTTAGACGCAAACTGCACTTAGATACAAACTGAGAATTAGCTTTTGCATCATAATAGTTTTTATTGAACGAACGCAGCTTTTGGTTTTTAATCGCTGTAAGATTTCCGCTGCACTAATTCACCCCCCCCTCTTAGTGCTCTCGATCCTAACAAACCATAGGTAACGAATTAAAATTTTCTATTGATGATGTCTTACTAGTTGATGGATTGAAACATAATCTCTTGAGTGTTAGTCAATTATGCGATAAAGGTTATATTGTTAGATTTGAATCAAATGTGTGTATTATTGAAAAACCAAACCATAACATAACTATGATTGCATTAAAACAAAATAATGTCTACACCATCAACCTTGATGAACTAAGTAATGAAATGTGCTTCTCCGCTTTAAATGATGATGCTCGGCTTTGGCATAGGAGACTAGGCCATGCAAGCATGAAACTAATATCTAAGATCTCATCTAGAGATTTAGTGCGAGGAATTCCAAATATAAAGTTTATTAAGGACAAAGTATGCGATGCATGTCAACTAGGTAAACAAATAAAAACTAGTTTCAAACCAAAAACTCAAATTAGCACCACTAGACCATTACAATTGATTCATTTGGACTTATTTGGACCAATTGACATGACAAGTCTAGGGGGAAGCAAATATGCATTTGTAATTGTGGATTACTATACTAGATACACTTGGACCTATTTCTTAGCTCACAAAAGTAATTGTTTCAAGTGTTTCTCAAAATTTTGTAAACTCACTCAAAACGAAAAAGGTTTCATGATTTCATCAATTCGGAGTGATCACGGTGGCGAATTTCAAAACCGTGACTTTCAAAATTTTTGCGAGGTTAATGGATACAATCACAACTTCTCCACTCCGAGGAATCCCCAACAAAATGGAGTAGTTGAAAGAAAAAATAGAAACCTACAAGAAATGCCAAGAACTATGTTAAATGAACATAGTTTACCTAAGTATTTTTGGGCCGAAGCCGTAAATACGGCTTGCTACATCATGAATAGAGTCCTAATAAGACCATCCTTATCAAAAACTCCATATCAATTATGGAATAACAAAAAATTTAAAGTTTTCGGTTGTAAATGCTTTATTTTGAATGAAAGGGATGCCTTAGGAAAATTTGATGCTAAATCCGATGAAGGCATCTTTCTTGGTTACTCTTCCGTTTCTAAGGCTTTTCGGGTTTTTAACAAAAGAACCTTAGTAATAAAAGAGTCTATTCATGTAGTTTTTAATGAAATTTCTAATTTAAAGAAAAATGATTTTGATGATGATCTTGGTTTTGATAACTTGAATTTAAATGAACCCCCTCCTCAAAATAGCAACTTGGATGTACCTTCTTCCGAAATTTCCTTACCCAAGGAATGGAAGTATATAGATGCTCATCCAAAGGAGCTAATTATAGGAGATACATCAAAAGGGGTTCAAACTCGTTCCTCTTTCAAGAATTTTTGTGCTAACGCCGCCTTCCTTTCTCAAATCGAACCTAAATGCATTGACGAGGCCTTAAAAGATGATTTTTGGGTTATCGCAATGCAAGAGGAATTGAATCAATTTGAGAGGAATAAGGTATGGAAGCTTGTTCCTAGACCTAGTGACCATTTAGTCATTAGTACTAAATGGGTCTTTAGAAACAAGCAAGACGAAAATGGTATCGTGGTTAGAAACAAGGCTAGATTAGTGGCCAAAGGTTTCAACCAAGAAGAAGGTATCGATTACGAAGAAACATTCGCTCCCGTGGCTCGATTAGATGCCATAAGGATGCTCCTTGCCTATGCTAGTAGTTATAATTTTAAACTATTTCAAATGGATGTCAAAAGTGCTTTCTTGAATGGTTTTATTTCCGAAGAAGTATATGTCGAACAACCTCCCGGATTTGAAAATTCTCTTCTTCCTAACCATGTATTCAAATTGACTAAAGCTCTCTATGGCTTGAAACAAGCTCCTAGAGCTTGGTATGAAAGGTTTAGTTCCTTTCTTATTTTAAATAATTTTAACAAAGGCAAGGTTGATACTACATTGTTTATCAAATATTTTGAAAATAATTTTCTTATTGTGTAAATTTATGTTGACGATATTATTTTTAGCTCTTCGGATGAATCATTATGTGAATTATTTGCCAAATGTATGAGTCATGAATTTGAAATGAGTTTAATGGGTGAATTAACTTTCTTTTTGGGATTACAAATCAAATAACTTAGTGATGGCATATTTCTTAACCAATCTAAATATACATTATAATTGTTAAAACGATTTAAAATGGATAATTCAAAAGCAATAAACACCCCTATGAGTACTTCGACTAAGTTAGATATGGATGAAAACAGTGAAAATTTCGATCAAAAAATATATAGGGGAATGATAGGTAGTCTACTCTACCTCACCGCGACTAGACCGTATATTATGTTTAGTATAGGACTTTGCGCTAGGTTTCAATCAAATCCTAAATTATCTCATCTTAAAAGTGTTAAAAGAATATTTAAGTATCTTAAAGGAACTCCAAATCTAGGATTGTGGTATCTAAAATCTGAAAAATTCGATTTAATAGCTTATGCAGATGCCGATTTTGGCGGATGCAGGATAGATAGAAAAAATACATCCAGAACATGCCAATTTTTAGGACATGCACTTGTTTCTTGGACTTCCAAGAAACAAATTCAGTTGCACTATCTACGACGGAAGCCGAATACATTGCTGCAAGTGCATGCTGTGTACAATTGTTTGGATAAAAAATATATTAGAAGACTATGGAATTCACTTCAAAAATGTTCCCATAAAATGTGATAATACTAGTGCCATATGTCTTACCAAAAATCCAATTCAACACTCTAGAACTAAGCATATCGATATTAGGAATCATTTTATACGCTATCATGTCCTTAACAATAATGTTGTTTTAGAATTTATTGACACAAAGCATCAATTGGCAGATATTTTTACAAAAGCCTTAAATGAAGATCAATTTGAATTCATTAGAAGGGAACTAGGCATGTTAAATTGTCCCTGAAAATAAGCTTATTTGAATATATTTTTCAAAAAATGTCTCATCCTTTTCCGTTCTTCTATGGATTTGACTTTATCATTCTCCTTCGATTCAAAATGATATACTGAAGTATAACTCATTATCTTAACCTATCATGAGTCAAACACCTCAAAAAAAAAAAAAAAAAAAAATGTAGCACGCTAGCGGTGGCACCGCCAAAACCGGCGGTAGCACCGCCTGAGCACTCGGGCGCCAGGCGGTGGCACTGCTCGGTTTGGCGGTGGCACCGCCCGAGACACCCTATGAATCCCAAATGGTTAGGGTCGGCGGTGACACCGCCCCCAACCCGTGGAAGCCTTGCTCCAACTCTCCCAAACTCTCTCAATCCCTCATTCTAACCTCTACAAACCTTGGAGAGGGATTCTTGGTGGTCCAAGCTCTCCATCATCCAAGAAACACTCCATAAGGTAAAATCTTCCCTTCCCTTTCTTCTTGTTTTACCTACTCATTACAATTTCATATTTCTTTTATCATCTTGTCTAGAAAATGGCTCCTAAGAGATCAAAAGGGAAAAGGATTGAAGGAGATTCATATGACCACGATCTTTTTAGATCCAAAGAAGAAGCCCTTAGGTTTCCAAAATTTGAAACAAGATATATCCATAAAGGTAAACACGTTGATCTCGATGAACTAGGAGACTTCGAACCCATTAGGTGGTTTGCTCATCTAGAGGCCCTACCTCTCTTACAAATAGATGAACCAATTTATCCTAGGTTAGTTAGGCTCTTTTATGCAAACCTATGGGTAGATAACGATAGCCTAAGTACTTACATTTTAGGAACACAAATTACGATTTCTGATAATTCTATTTGTGAACTAATTGGAATCACTGAAAAAGATAGGGGCTACTATTTTAGAGGAAAATGGGATATTAATATAATAGGAGCAACTTACACCGAAGCTGTCGAAACCATTTTTGCAAACTTGGACCTCAGAATAATACCCAAGAGTTGCGAATACTTACTACCTTTTAACTCTAAGATTCTTCATCATATCATGACAAGCATACTATTCCCTAAGCAATATCATCTTGATGAAATGAGTCTAATAGAGATAAGCACTATGTATTGTATTATGACCTGTCAACATAACTATTTTGGATACTCAATACGGCAACACATGTAGGATATTACAGCTAAAGATATTATGTTGCCATATGGGGGGTTAATCACTAGATTTCTTCGTGCCTATGACATTTGCATCCCACCCGATGAAGAAACAATTCAAAGTGATAGATATAACATCATCAATAAAAATCTACTAAAGAGACTTAGGTGCACATTTAACAATGGAATATGGGTAAGGCAACCTAGAAGGACAGATCCTATTCCTCCATCAGTAGAACAACCAGAAACACCAATTTTTAGGGGCAATGAATCTCCTCCTCCTAGTTCCTTTGGCGCAGCACCTTCAGCTCTTGTTTCATCCTCTGAAAGACTCATTATGGCAGAACTGTCTCAGATCAAATTCCAACAAGACCAACTCAAATCGTAGCAAGAACAAATTCAATTCCAGCAAATTGAAATTTTGAAGGAACTACGACAACTAAATAAAAAAATAGATGTTATGTATCAGCACTATGGATTACCTCCTAAGGATTGATGTATCTTTTTATTCTGTTCTGTTTACTCTAAATATCAAGTTCGAAGCTGGTCATCTTTTGAACGAAAACTGAACCTTCTCTTTACATGTAATTTTAAAATATATGCTTCTGGATGAATGCTGATTTTTCCTTTAAGATGAACTTTGCATAAATATTTTGGCATACTTAATTTTGGATGATGAATTTTTGTATGATCAGTGCTGAATTCCTGATATTATAATCACAAGTTATATGCTTTAAGTCTCATTCCCTTTTTTTGTTGATGACAAAGGGGGAGAAGTGATGACTAAATGATGACTTATACCATTTCGATAGCATGACTTAATGAAAATGTCTTATGTGCATTCTTAACATAACTTATATGAATTACAAAAGCTTAAATGATATGAATGTCTTATATGCCTTGCAAAATCTTTGAGAATATTGCAAAATTGATTGATCATATTGAAAGCATGCCTTACATTTATATCATGAAATTCATGTTGAAAATCTTTATCTCCTGCCGTAGTAAAAATTGTCTCTTATCATTCGACTTGAAAATGATTTTCATCGAAGTTTTGTATTTACTATTGCTTAATGAGAATAACGATAAGTTCTACGGTTAGAACTTATCGGTTTATGCTTGAATTCAATGGATGAAATTCAAGTGTTTTCATCTTCTCATAATATGACATATAGATAGGGGGAGTTATGTTTAACTCCGTCATCAATTGATTGTCATCATAAAAAAGGGGGAGATTGTTGAATCTCAGATTTTGATGATAAAATCAATTGATGGGTTAATTGATCTAATCCATATTATTGAGTTAAGTGTGCAGGATTAACTACGATAACCAGAAAACACAAAGCAAGAATACCGGAGTCAAGTTCGATGGACGTTTAAAAGTCCGAAGAATCGTCGGAGATGCTGCCGGAACCAACCAAGAAGAAATCGGGAACCTGTCGGAATTTTCGGAAGTTCGCCGAAGGGATCGTCGGAGGTTCACGGAGATCACCAAGAAGGCTCGGCTACTCGTTAAAGTCATCACAAGTTCGGGAAATTGCTGGGAGTTCGTCGGAAGAAGTTCGTCGGAAAGCTCGCCGGAATAAGACTCGACGTTCGTGGTTGAAAACTTGCTTAGGATGTGTTTTGTTATGTAGTTCACTTGTAATTAGGATTAGGATTAAGAGATAATCCTATATCCTGGTTAGGGGCCAACTGGGCCCAAAATTAGACTTGGTTTGGGCTAAATTTGAAGCCCAACCAGTGAACCGAAGGGTCTGGCGGTGGCACCGCCCAGCACCCAAGAGCTGGGCGGTGGCATCGTTTGGCTGGGCGGTAGCACCGCCAGTCCACTATCAGTGTCAGAAACTGACAGGCGGTGGCACTGCCACTAACAGGCGGTGGCACCGCCAGCATCGGGAACCAAAGAAGATTCAAATTTTGGAGCCTAAATTTGAATCCTCTTGAGGCCTATAAATACCCCTCAAATCTCAACTGAGATTACAACTTTTTGAGCAGCATTTGTTTGAGAGAAAGGTCTTAGAAAAGTCTTTGCTAGTCTTGTTTTCAATTTGCTAGTGTTCACCTCCTTCTTTCTTGCTGAAAATCTGTAAGAGAGTGAACCGCTTGTAAAAAGTTGTAAGAGGAGTATTTACCTTTCCCCTTCAAGAGATTTGCTAGTGGAAGGTGGAAGCCTCATCGAAGAGGGGCCGCGCAAGTGGATGTAGGTCATTTGACCGAACCACTATAAAATCGGCGTGATCTCTGGTTTGCATTTATTTATTGTCATTTATATTACTGCAAACCATTTGCACTTTAATGCTCTACTTCTTTGTCTCCGTCTTGCTTATCCCTTTAAGTTAAAACGCAATCGAAATGGTTTCAAACGAAAACGTTGCTTTTATCGTACGAAGTTTCCTAAAGTGTTTAAATCGCCAAAAGTTTATCGCACTTTACCGCTGCACTAATTCACCCCCCCTCTTAGTGCCGCTCCGATCCTATCAAGATCTTGTTACTAATCATGATGTAATTATAGAGTTCATTGACACTAAACATCAACTAGCTGATATTTTTACAAAACCTCTAAGTGAAGAACAATTTGATTTCATAAAAAGAGAATTAGGAATGTTGATGTGTCCGAATACATAAACTTGTTGAAATTATTTTTCGGACTTTATTGATTGATTGATCAATTTCACTTAATTGCTATGATGATTTTACACAATTACATGTTAGAAATTATGTTTATGAATATAAAAATTTCTATAATGATAAGCATGTTTTGTCTTCATGATCATATTTGAAAATCAATAGCACAGTCTCGTCCGAATGCATGAAAGTCTTAATTTCGTTTTCGGATTCTTGTAAAAATCAGAGTTTCTCGATACATTATCCTCTTCCGGACTTAATAAAGCATATGTCATAACAAGTTTAATTCTCATCATTGTTGACATATGAAATACATCTCTCATACACCTATGTGAAGAATATTCTTTAAAGAAATTGATTTAATAAAATGATTTTTGATTATATGAATGATAGTGTCTTTACTAACAAGGATTCGTTTCTAATACATATCTTGATCCTTATGAAAATGAAGCAAGATTTAATCTCTCATCAATTTTAATTTCATTTAAAGTAAACTCACAAATAGATGGTGGAAATGCGGGGTAAAAACAGAATTGATATCTCCATATCATGGTTGCATAATTGACTCGCTATTGAAAATGACATGAACCTAGTAAAGGCATCACACTTATGCTTAAAATTCGCTTATATTGTTCTCCTGGTATCACAATTACCATACTTTTTGTTGATGACAAAGGGGGAGAAATATATGAGTATTAATGCCATGCTTGCATTATGCCTTGTTTGTATCATGTAATGATATCAAAATCTTACTTCGCAGTTTTACATGTTGATATCTTACAATATGATGAATTGCTACTATTACCATCATTCAAACTTGTAATGTAAAATTTAAAAATGAATGTCAAGCCTTGACATCATCTTCAGAGAGATACATCATGATGGGAATCATGATGGGAGTATTGATAAGTTTAAATGATTTTAACTTATCAATATGTCTCTTGAATTCAAAGGTTTTGAATTCAAGAATGACTTATCTCAAGTATGGCATATAGACAGGGGGAGTTAAGGTTAACTCCATTATCAATTGATTGTCATGATAAAAAAGGGGGAGATTGTTGAATCTCGGATTTTGATGATGAAGTCAATTGTCATTTGTTATCTAATCTATATATTGAGATAAGTGTGTAAGATTAACTACGATGAAAATAAGATATGCAGCAGGAGTTGCGCCGGAGTCAAGACAATGATCACGTTGGGAGTTCGAGAGTTCGACGGAAGTTCGGACAGTCGTCGGAGGTTTTGCGGGAACAAATCCGAGAAGTCCATGAGCTTGCCAAAGAAGCTCGTCGGAACTCGCCAAGTGGATCGTTGCAAGTCCAGGAGTTTGCCGAAAATCCGTAGGAGCATCACCGAGGGTTCATCGGATGATCGACAGAAGTTCGCCGGAAGCTTGCCGGAAGAAGCGATTGACGCACCGGAGTAAGTTGCAGTAAATATCTTAGGAAATATCATAGTTAGCACAATGATTAAGTTGGAAATGGGAGGTGATCCCATTAACTTAATCTTGGGGCAATTGGGCCCCTGAAAAACCCAAATTGGGCCGAATGGATCAACCCATTCGGACCCTGATTTCTGCCAAGCGGTTCAACCGCCTCAGTCAGGCGGTGGCACCGCCTGAGCTCAGTCTTCGAGCTCTGGCAGGAGGTGCAACCGCCCCTGACAGAGGTGGCACCGCCTGGGCTCGGTCTCCGAGCTCTGGCTGAGCGGTGCAACCGCCTCAGTCAGGAGGTGGCACCGCTTGAGCTCAGTCTTCGAGCTCTGGCAGGAGGTGCAACCGCCCCAGTCAGGCGGTGCAACCGCCAGATCTCGGAATTCCGAAAATTGACAATTTTGAGCTCCAAATTCAAACTGGATTGGGGCCTATAAATACCCCACCCTTTCAGCACTGAAAGGGTACCCTGAAAGCACCGAAATTCTGATTTTACTTTGTGATTTTTAGAGCTCAAAAGTGTTGTATGAGTTGAAAGTTCTTCTTCCTCTTTTCTTCCAAGTTCTAATCTGTTAAGAGAGGAAAGGAAATTCTGTAAGAGTTGTCTCCTAAGCCTGTCAAAAGGAGTGAAACTGTAAAAGGGTGGTTAGCCTTCGCCTATTGAAGGAAGGCCTCTAGTTGACGTCGGTGACCTCGTCGGTGGAGGAAGCCAAAAGTGGAGTAGGTCAAGACTGACTGAACCACTCTAAATCTCGGTTTGCATTTACTTTGAGCATGTTATCTTTACTGCAAACCTCCTCAATAGCTTACTGCCTTTTGTGCTTTTACGAACGTGTTTCAAAGTTCAGTGTTTTCCGAATCGGCGTTTAGACGCAAATAATTGAAACAAATATGAAACATTACGATACAAATATAAACTTTATATAATAGATTCATGTATATAAATAATTGAAGGACAAGAGTATACAAGATTTTAAAGCAATAATTTAAAGCTCAATTAAATTAAGAATTTTAGTCAAAATTAATTTTCAAAAGAGATGAAACAAGAATAGGCAAAATTGACAAAAGCTTGACTCTAGCAAAATTTAAGAGGCATGTTTCATGAACTATTTGAATCACCAATTATGCTCCAATTTGCACAAACTAGGTGTCATTCAAACGATGTATTAATTTAGTTTTAGATAAATTAAGTTTTATATGAATTAAAGTTTCTAACAAAGAGTTATAAATAGTTTAGTAACCAAAGATCAGACAACATTATTTCTATTTTACAGAATTCATAAAGTTAATTAGAATAGATACTTCAACAGGTATTTATGCTCCAAATCTTTTAAATTATCTATGCACTTATAAGTCTAGTTTTTAATAAATTATATTTTATATAAATTAGAGTTTTTAATAAAGAGTTATAAGCAAAAGAGTACTAAAAGGTCAGAACCGATAATCTCTATTTTACAGATTTCATAAGGTTAGTTGAAATAATAGTTTGAATACGTAATTAGACTCCAAATTTATTAATATTAGTATCAAAAGAAAGACTATGAGTCTATTTTTGGATGAATTTAGTTTTTCCTAAATCAAAGATCGATAAAGAAAGTTAGGGCTAGAACAATGCAGAAAGGTCAAATCTCGAAAAATTTCATATTCACAGTTTTTTTCCGAAACGATAGAAATATCATGTACGAAGCCAAAATCTTTCAATTTTTTTAGAATTAAGATGAAATCAGAGATCAAGATTATTGTGGAATGGAATTAAAACACTTGGCTTAAAAAATTTTAATTCCCAAATGTGGGGGAATTTATGCAAAACCTCAAGCTAAAACAAAGCTTCTCCTTCTTCTATTTCAATTCCTCTTCCCTTCTCTTCTCAAGCTTACACTAGTTGTATCAAGTATTCCTACTTTGTTAAGTTTTCCTTTATTTTTTCCTCTAATTACTTAGGTTTGGTTAACATAAGAGTTGTAAGGTGGTAAGCTTGCATAAAAGAAGCTTATGTGTCATCCATAGAACAAATATAGATGGCACCATCCTTAGGTTAGCTAGTGACACATGTCCTCTATTTTTTTTTTAAACTTAATATGAATCTTTCACAAATCATATCCAATTGCTATGATTCATATTTAGGTCCCTAGCAATAAACTTTGATATAAAATTATTTAATATAAAAGAATTATTAAATAATTCTCATATTTACAAATAGGTCCTTACATTACAAACAAGCCTTTGCAAAATTTTACAAAAATAGGGATGTTACACTTTTCCCTCTTTAAAAGAAAATTTTAGTCCTCTAAATTTGTCATACAACCTTTGATAAAAAGATAAGGATAAACTTTCATTCCTCAAGCAGATTAAACGTAGATCTTATAGTTATCCATGTAGATCTTATAGTTATCCTTCTTTAATTTATTGAATGAGATCATATTGCACTTGGATGGAGGCCATTAATATCATTGAGTCTTGTCCTTTTCTCATAATATTCAAATCATAATTTTCTTCTAATAACTACCATTACTTCACAGTCGCCATAAAACTTATAGATTTTCTACTAAGTATATCAACTACAACATTAGCTTTACTTGGATGATAATGGATTGTATAATCATAATCCTTTAGAAGTTCTATTTATCTCCATTGCCTCATGTTTAACTTTTTTTAAGTAAAAATATACTTTAAAATCTTATGATCAGTAAAGATTTCAAATGTCCGCCTATACAAGTAATACCTCCAAACCTTTAGAGCAAAAATAATTACTGTCAATTTCAAATCATGAGTTGAATAATTTAATTCATAACTCTTTAGTTGTCTAGAAGCATAAATGTAACACCCCTCATTTCCGAATGTTCGTATAAATTTCTGGTGATAATGTAAGCATCTATTTTAATTGACAAAAGAAATAGAGTATGAATCAGAGGTAACTTATTTGTAAGATTTGGGAGATCTGTTCAAAAAAAAAAAAAGAGAAAAGAAAGAATCTGAGGACCTATATGTAAACCCTAAGGACCTAATCGTGAATATGATAAAAACAAGGACTAAACTGCAAAATGCACCAAATGACAAATTCCACTGCTTAAGCCTCTCTGCCTTCGTTCTTAAGGAAGCAGAGGAGGCAGCTCGTGGGTGATCAGGGAAAGAAAGGAGGAGGAAGAAGAAGAAGAAGAAGAAGAAGAAGAGAAAAAAATTGGGGCTTTTAGGGTTTTTGCTTTAATCTTGTCACTTCGGGTCAAAATTTTCAAAGGCAAGTGTTCTAACCCCATCCTACAGAAGTATTAGACTCTGTTTTTATGTTGATTCAAAATAAATTGGAAGATTTCTATTTAGAAACTGATATGACTCTTTTTGGACCTAAAACCATGGATTCTGAAATATTTTCGGTAAACTGACCCCTATACACTGTTTCGGCTGTAAGTTTTAGTATAAGATGTGAATTCAGGCAGGAACTATTTTGTTTGTAATTAGACTCTTATGTCTTTCTTTTGACACCGATTTTGTAGATTTTGGACACCGAATACTTACCAAAACATTTTTTTCAAATGAGCCTATAGACGCTGTAAAACAGAGTTCAAGATTTCTGACCTATCACTACTAAAATGCCTATAACTCCCTGTTGAAAATTCTGATTTGTACCAAACTGATTTTATTTGAAACTAGACTTGAAAATTTTTCTTTTGACATATAGTTTGAAAATTTTGGAATTCAATTGCCTACCCTATTATCTGTTGAATCCGACCCTATAAATTCTGCAAAACAGTGATTGTGATTTTGACCTTGTGTTACCAAATCAGAGGTAACTCTGTGTTGGGAGCCCTGTTTCATATGAAATCTGTTCCATCCGAATATAGATTGATATATGGTTTGACCATAGTCTTCTTATGGGTATTGGAGCAAAATTGTTATTCTGAAATATTTGTTTGATGTGCCACTGGAATTCTGTCCGAAATCGAGCTTTGGTCGATTTCGCGTATTCTGTTCTATTCCTTTGATTACTTGAATTCGTCTAACCTTCTTATTTGAATTGAGCTAACTATAATTGGATTCCCTGTACACTCTTGCTTCCATTTTCCTTTCTAATATGAATACATTTGTGAGAGATTTGTTCCTTGCGTCATTTGTTCTTAAAAAGGCACATGTAAGCTTCGTTGTTCCGCGTGTGCTTCCGATGTATGCTACTTATTGTTGAAACTGCCATTTTGTACTCTGGTGTGTGGGATTGTCTGGACCTTTGCCAGAAATAGTAAAGGGTATGCGCTATTTGCCCGCTATGTGGGGTCCCGCTATGAGGGATATTCTGTATGCGCTTGTTGCCCGCTACGTGGGTATGTGATTAGAGCCTGCGATGCTCTGCCGGCCCCCTTTGACTTCGCCTAGACGTGGGTGGATGGAGCTCCCAGACGTGGGAGACTTTTGTCAGGTGATCATTCAGAAATGGATGAATCACATTCTGACTGAGATCCCACTACACCCTCTATATGTTTGATATGACATCCAGAGTTTTGGTGAGTTGTTTCTGTTCATACTCTGGATAAGATTGATATGATTGCAACGTCAAGGACGACGTTTGAGCTCTTGTACGATATGTGTACCGATATGCTCTGAAAGGCTTCATTCCCTGATGAGTTTGCTTCGAAATGTTCCATATGCCGTTGATATGCTTCGAAACATTTTATATGCCATTGATAAGCTCCGATATGTTTCCTTTGTTTCTGATATGCTCCAATTACTCTATGCTCCATCTGTCAGGAACCTAATGGGTATGATTAGAAGGACAATTGTGATTCTGCTCCTAATGATATTATGTCTAAGAAATCGTATATTCTGCTTTGTGTTTTGAAACTGTATCTCTTTGGAAATCGTACTATTTTGATATGGATATGTTAGTCACTTGCTGAGCTCTTTATGCTCACCCCGTTTGTTGATAAATTTTTCAGGATAGCGTATCACTTGCTTAAATGTTAAGATTGGACTGAGGCAGTGGAAAGTTTAGAAGACGTTGGGCAGAACTTTTGTTAGCATATATGTAGTTGTGTATAAGCTACCTTGCATCTAATGAAATGTGACTATGAATCTAAACCTGTGGATTTTGTGTAAGTTAAAGGATCCCTCATGTATAGGGTTTTGGAATGTTAAATTAAATTTGTGTAATGGTATGAACTTATGGTAAATCGATGATTGTGGTGACTGCATAGATTTCCCCACTTGTGGATTTATATTGTGGTTTTTATTTTGATGAGTTGAGTTCAGATTGTATGAATTATCGAGAGATGTGTGCTATGTTTATGAATTGCACAGGGTTATGAATTGGTAGATTATAGAAGTGAAATTTTTGATCTGAATGTTTTCTTAGTGACCTCAAATATGTGTTTGGATCCTGGGTTTGTTGTGATGAAGATTTTAAATATTGTCAATATTTTGTTGGGTCGTGACAGAGGTGGTATCAGAGCATGATTTGAGAATCACTAAGAATATTATCTTTATTTGAGGTTTATTGACTATCATTAGAGATTGATCAAAGAAAATGTTCTTTTGATGTTTTAGGAAGCAAGGATGACGAGATCATCTGGTTCTCCTGTTGCATCTACTGCTGATCAATTGAGTGGTATTATGCGGACTTTGGAGACTATGGCACAAGTGATGCAACAACAACAACAACCTGTCCAGCAAGGAAATAATGATGGGACAGAGACATCAAACCAGACGGGGTTGGGAATTGGACAGTTTAAGAAGCTTAGTCCTCCCAGTTTCAGTGGTGAGTCTGATCCAATGGTGGCGGAACGATGGATGATGCAGATAGAGAAAATATTTGATGCCTTAAGTTACTCCGATGAACGAAAGGTTTTTCTTGCCACCTTTATGCTAGAAGGAGAAGCTGAACACTGGTGGAGAATGATTAAGAGGATGTCTGAAATCAAACATGAGCCAATGACTTGGAAGTTATTCCAAGAAAAGTTTAACGACAAATATTTTTCAGATTGCATGAGAGAGCAAAAAGAATTAGAGTTCTTGAATCTTATCCAGGGAAGTATGACGGTTACAAAGTATGAATCTAAATTCACTGAGCTCTCCAGATTTGCCACACATATGACTGATGATGAATCTAGAAAGGCAAGAAGGTTTGAAAGGGGATTACGGCCGGCAATAAGAAGCCGAATGTCAGCTTTAAAATTACAAACATATGCTGATACGGTAGAAAGAGCCTTGAAAATTGAAAGAGACATGGAGGAAATTCAAGAAATCATTGGCAAGAACAAAAGGGACAAATTTACTAGCAAAAGCAGGAGAGAAAATGAATATGAAGATAGTAACAAGAGGTTTAAGACATTTGGATTTGAGAAAAGGAAACCATTGGGGAGGACTCAGTTATGTGCAAAATGCGGATTAAATCATGAAATAAGTCGGTGTTTTCGGGTGACTGGAGCATGTTTTGGTTGTGGAAAGCTAGGTCATCAACTAAGAGATTGCCCACTGAACAGAAAAAAAGAGCCACTGTCTCCTAGACCCTCAGCCCATGCTAGAGTGTACGCTATCACTGAACAAGATTCTAAAGCTTCTAAATCAGTGGTGGAAGGTATTCTTCATGTTTCTAAAAGAAATGCAAAAGTTTTGTTTGATCCCGGCTCCAACTTATCGTTTGTTTCAAAATACTTTGCTTGTCACTTGGATATTCCACCTAAACCCCTGGATTATATGTTATATGTAACAACTGCTGTTGGAGATTCATTGGCAACAAACTTGGTCTACCCATCTTGTTTGATCTCTATTGGAGACCATGAACTCTTTGCTGATTTGATTCTCCTAGAGATCCAGGGTTTTGATATTATACTTGGCATGGATTGGTTATCTTCTCATCACGCTAGTATTGATTGTTACAAAAAAATAATTACTTTCTGCATACCAGATCAGCCTATATTTATCTTTGAGGGCATTAGGCATGATATGCCTCCTAGCTTAATATCAGCACTTCAAGCTTATCGTTTTATGCAGAAAGGGTGTTTTTGTTATATGGTGTGTGTAAAGGAGCATTCAAATCAGGAAACCCACCTAGATGAAATTTCAGTGGTCAAAGAATTCCCTGATGTATTCCCTGATGACTTGCCTGGTTTACCTCTAGATAGAGAGGGTGAATTTGCTATTGATCTAGTCCCTAGTACAACCCCAATATCTAAGCCTCCCTACAGAATGGCACCACTCGAGCTAGAAGAGTTAAAGAAGCAAATACAAGAATTATTAGATAAGAGTTTCATACGACCCAGTGTATCCCCATGGGGTGCTCCGGTACTATTAGTGAAGAAGAAGGATGGAACATTGAGGTTTTGTATTGATTATAGACAGTTGAATCAGGTGACCATCAAAAACAAATATCCCATACCTAGAATTGATGATTTGTTTGATCAACTGCAGGGTGCACAAGTATTCTCTAAGATTGACCTGAGGTCAGGTTATTATCAGTTGAAGATCAAGGAGGAGGATATTTCAAAAACAGCTTTTAGAACTCGATATGGTCATTATGAATTCTTAGTGATGCCTTTTGGTCTGACAAATGCCCCTGCAGCTTTTATGGAACTAATGAATAGGATATTTCAACCGCTCTTGGATATCTGTGTAATTGTATTTATTGATGACATATTGGTGTATTCAAAGAGTAATCAGGAGCATGAGGAACACTTGAGAGATGTATTGTCCATACTAAGAGAAAAGAAGTTGTATACGAAGTTCAACAAATGTGAATTTTGGTTGAATGAAGTTGCTTTCTTAGGTCATGTGATTTCAAGGAAGGGTATATCTGTTGATCCAAAGAAAATAGAAGCTGTAGTTGAATGGGAAGTACCAACAAATGTAACAGAGGTTAGAAGTTTCTTGGGCATGGCAGGATATTACAGGAGATTTATGGAGGGATTTTCTCGAATTGCTCAACCTCTCACCAAACTCACTAAGAAGAATATGAAATTTGTATGGGGTGATGACTGTGAGCAAAGCTTTCAAGAGTTAAAAAGAAGATTGACTAGTACCCCTATTCTCACTATTCCAAGTGGTAGTGAGGGATTTGTAGTTTATACTGATGCTTCAAGAAAGGGCCTAGGATGTGTTTTGATGCAAGAAGGGAGAGTAATTGCTTATGCTTCTAGGCAACTTAAAGGTTATGAATTGAATTATTCAACTCATGATTTGGAATTGGCAGCAATTATTTTTGCTCTAAAGATTTGGAGACATTATTTGTATGGTCGACAGTTTGAAATTTTCACTGATCACAAAAGTTTAAAATATATTTTCACTCAGAAGGAGTTGAACATGAGGCAGCGAAGATGGATAGAACTTCTGAAGGATTATGATTGTGCCATCCGTTATCACCCAGGTAAGGCCAATGTTGTAGCTGATGCACTTAGTAGGAAATCTACAAGTTTTATGGCTAGTCTGGTCGTGAAGCAATGGAAGCTAATAGAAGAAAATTTTGATTTGAAAGCTTTGAGGAAAGAGCAAGACTCGATGATTTTGATGGCCTCCATTCAAGTGCAGTCTGATCTTATGCAACAAATTAAGGAAGGACAATTACGAGATCCACATTTAATCTACTTGAGGAGTGAAGTAGAAAAGGGATTGAAGCCACAATTTCAAATTTCAAAGGATGGCCTATTGAGATTTGGGGAGAGAGTATGTGTACCAAATGAACTAGATATCAAGAATCAAATCCTAACTGAAAGTCATACTTCAAAGTACACCCTACACCCTAGGAGCACTAAGATGTATAGAGATCTTCAAAGTCATTATTGGTGGGAAGGCATGAAGAAGGAAATTGCAATGTATGTTTCAAAATGTTTGACGTGTCAGCAAATCAAAGTAGAACACCAAAGACTTGGAGGGTTACTGCAACCTTTAGTTATTCCTGAATGGAAATGGGAATGTATTACTATGGACTTTGTTTCGGGACTACCCAGAACCTCGAGGAAGCATGATGCTATTTGGGTTATCATTAATAGGTTAACAAAATCTGCACATTTCCTACCGGTTAATATGACTTATTCACTTGATAGACTTGCAGATTTATATGTTAATGAAATAGTAAGACTTCATGGTATTCCAAAGGAGATCATCTCTGATAGAGACTCCAGATTTCTCTCTAGATTCTGGAGAAGATTACAGGAATCTATGGGCACTAAAGTCAAGTTTAGTACTGCATATCATCCTCAAACTGATGGTCAGTCAGAGAGAACAATTCAAACACTTGAGGATTTGCTTAGAGCCTATGTTATGGATTGGAAAGGTGAATGGGATAAGGATATTTCACTTGTTGAGTTCACGTATAATAATAGTTATCATTCAAGTATTCAGATGGCTCCTTATGAAGCTCTATATGGGCGAAAGTGCATAACACCTATAGGTTGGGAGGAAGTTGGAGACAGAAAGTTGTTAGCACCGGACAAGGTACAAGAAACTACCGAGAAAATTCAAGTTATAAGGAAAAGGTTAAAAGCTGCTCAGAGTCATCAAAAGAGTTATGCCGACAATAGAAGGCGAGATATTGAGTTTGAAATTGGAGATTTGGTATTCTTAAAAGTCTCCCCTTCCAAAGGCATTATAAGGTTTGGGAAGAAAGGAAAATTAAGCCCAAGATTTATTGGACCTTTTGAGGTTCTTGAGAGGGTTGGTTCTGTCGCTTACAGGATTGCCTTACCACTAGCATTGAGCCATGTCCATGATATATTTCATGTCTCGATGATTAGAAAGTATATGTATGACCCTTCTCACATCATTAAGTATGAGCTGGTGGAGATCGATAAAGATTTATCCTATGTGGAAGAGCCTATTCAGATTATTGATAAGAAAGAAAAAGTCCTAAGGAATCGGGTCATTCCACTGGTTCAAGTAATTTGGAGACATCATTCTGGAGCGGAGACAACTTGGGAGCTAGAAGAGGAAATGAAAAAGGTGTATCCTCATCTTTTCATCGAATAGAGGTACGATAAATTTAGAGGACTAAATTTTTCTTTTAAGGGGGGGAGAGTGTAACACCCCTCATTTCCGAATGTTCGTATAAATTTCTGGTGATAATGTAAGCATCTATTTTAATTGACAAAAGAAATAGAGTATGAATCAGAGGTAACTTATTTGTAAGATTTGGGAGATCTGTTCAAAAAAAAAAAAAGAGAAAAGAAAGAATCTGAGGACCTATATGTAAACCCTAAGGACCTAATCGTGAATATGATAAAAACAAGGACTAAACTGCAAAATGCACCAAATGACAAATTCCACCGCTTAAGCCTCTCTGCCTTCGTTCTTAAGGAAGCAGAGGAGGCAGCTCGTGGGTGATCAGGGAAAGAAAGGAGGAAGAAGAAGAAGAAGAAGAAGAAGAAGAAGAAGAAGAGAAAAAAATTGGGGCTTTTAGGGTTTTTGCTTTAATCTTGTCACTTCGGGTCAAAATTTTCAAAGGCAAGTATTCTAACCCCATCCTACAGAAGTATTAGACTCTGTTTTTATGTTGATTCAAAATAAATTGGAAGATTTCTGTTTAGAAACTGATATGACTCTTTTTGGACCTAAAACCATGGATTCTGAAATATTTTCGGTAAACTGACCCCTATACACTGTTTCGGCTGTAAGTTTTAGTATAAGATGTGAATTCAGGCAGGAACTATTTTGTTTGTAATTAGACTCTTATGTCTTTCTTTTGACACTGATTTTGTAGATTTTGGACACCGAATACTTACCAAAACATTTTTTTCAAATGAGCCTATAGACGCTGTAAAATAGAGTTCAAGATTTCTGACCTATCGCTACTAAAATGCCTATAACTCCCTGTTGACAATTCTGATTTGTACCAAACTGATTTTATTTGAAACTAGACTTGAAAATCTTTCTTTTGACATATAGTTTGAAAATTTTGGAATTCAATTGCCTACCCTATTATCTGTTGAATCCGACCCTATAAATTCTGCAAAACAGTGATTGTGATTTTGACCTTGTGTTACCAAATCAGAGGTAACTCTGTGTTGGGAGCCCTGATTCATATGAAATCTGTTCCATCCGAATATAGATTGATATATGGTTTGACCATAGTCTTCTTATGGGTATTGGAGCAAAATTGTTATTCTGAAATATTTTTTTGATGTGCCACTGGAATTCTGTCCGAAATCGAGCTTTGGTCGATTTCGCGTATTCTGTTCTATTCCTTTGATTACTTGAATTCGTCTAACCTTCTTATTTGAATTGAGCTAACTATAATTGGATTCCCTGTACACTCTTGCTTCCATTTTCCTTTCTAATATGAATACATTTGTGAGAGATTTGTTCCTTGCGTCATTTGTTCTTAAAAAGGCACATGTAAGCTTCGTTGTTCCGCGTGTGCTTCCGATGTATGCTACTTATTGTTGAAACTGCCCTTTTATACTCTAGTGTGTGGGATTGTCTGGACCTTTGCCAGAAATTGTAAAGGGTATGCGCTATTTGCCCGCTATGTGGGGTCCCGCTATGAGGGATATTCTGTATGCGCTTGTTGCCCGCTACGTGGGTATGTGATTAGAGCCTGCGATGCTCTACTGGCCCCCTTTGACTTCACCTAGACGTGGGTGGATGGAGCTCCCAGACGTGAGAGACTTTTGTCAGGTGATCATTCAGAAATGGATGAATCACATTCTGACTGAGATCCCACTACACCCTCTATATGTTTGATATGACATCCAGAGTTTTGGTGAGTTGTTTCTGTTCATACTCTGGATAAGATTGATATGATTGCAACGTCAAGGATGACGTTTGAGCTCTTGTACGATATGTGTACCGATATGCTATGAAAGGCTTCATTCCCTGATGAGTTTGCTTCGAAATGTTCCATATGCCGTTGATATGCTTCGAAACATTTTATATGCTATTGATAAGCTCTGATATGTTTCCTTTGTTTCTGATATGCTCCAATTACTCTATGCTCCATCTGTCAGGAACCTAATGGGTATGATTGGAAGGACAATTGTGATTCTGCTCCTAATGATATTATGTCTACGAAATCGTATATTCTGCTTTGTGTTTTGAAACTATATCTCTTTGGAAATCGTACTATTTTGATATGGATATGTTAGTCACTTGCTGAGCTCTTTATGCTCACCCCGTTTGTTGATAAATTTTTCAGGATAGCGTATCGCTTGCTTAAATGTTAAGATTGGGTTGAGGCAGTGGAAAGTTTAGAAGACGTTGGGCAGAACTTTTGTTAGCATATATGTAGTTGTGTATAAGCTACCTTGCATCTAATGAAATGTGACTATGAATCTAAACCTGTGGATTTTGTGTAAGTTAAAGGATCCCTCATGTATAGGGTTTTGGAATGTTAAATTAAATTTGTGTAATGGTATGAACTTATGGTAAATCGATGATTGTGGTGACTGCATAGATTTCCCCACTTGTGGATTTATATTGTGGTTTTTATTTTGATGAGTTGAGTTCAGATTGTATGAATTATCGAGAGATGTGTGCTATGTTTATGAATTGCACAGGGTTATGAATTGGTAGATTATAGAAGTGAAATTTTTGATCTGAATATTTTCTTAGTGACCTCAAATATGTGTTTAGATCCTGGGTTTGTTGTGATGAAGATTTTAAATATTGTCAATATTTTGTCGGGTCGTGACAATAAACAATTACTTTCCTTTCTTACTATTAGTCATAGTGCCCTACAAGTCAATGATGTGAGTGATGACATGTGTGACATGACATGCATTTTTTTTTTCTTATTATATTTTGATATTTTATCACTTTATATTTTTTGTTATATATATGCATATATATTGTGATATCCGTGGATTTATGAAATGAGAAATAGATCGTGATGAGACAACGATAATGAGACTGATTCACCTTTAAACATAGACCTTAAATAATCCTGGTCATAGGTTACTCGAGAGGGACATAGAGATAACTGGATAGACTGGTGTGCTATATACTCGTCTATATAATAGATGCAATTGGTCTTATAGCTTCTTGTGTGAGGACACTAGGGATACAGTATAGGTGCTCATTGGAGAATGAGTTTACTGATTGATCCGCTTATTGAATGCTGGATGGTTAATGATGCCTTATTGTCAAATAGCGATTTCGTAGTCCGAGTGGTGTATCTGGTCCTTAGACTTAAGACACCAAGGATGTCCTGTATGAGTACTCCACTCTTTGATACCGAACTTCTAGGTTTGAATGTTCCAAATCTAGCACAACCGGTCATTGGGAGTGGTAGCCAACCTTACAAGGGCTATTGAGTGTCGATAGTGCTAGTCAAAGGTGCCCAGCAAGCCAATCACATGAGTGATGGCACATGTGATTTAATATAAAATCTTTTTATTATATTTTGGCATTTATCACTTTATATTGACTATTGCATATATGTATGTATATATTGTGATGTCCTTGGATATGTGCAATGAGAATCAGATTGTAATGAGATCGATTCACCTTTAAACACAGATGCTAAATAATCCCGATTATAGGTTACTCGAGAGGGACATCGAGATAACCAGATAGACTAGTATGCTGTATACCTATCCATATGATGGATGTAGCTAGTCTCATAGCTACTCATGTGGGGACACTAGGGATACAGTACAAGTGCTCATTGGAGAATGAGTTGACTAATTGATACGCTTATGAATTCTAGATGGTTGATGATACCTTATTGTTAGATAGTGATTTCGTAGTTCTAGTGGTATATCTGGTCCTTATTATGATCAAGAGCCAGCACTAAGGGGGGGGGGGGTGAATTAGTGCAGCGGTAAAATCATGTTGGTTTAAAAACTTTATTTTGTTAAAACTAGTTTCCGACATAAAACCATTTCATAAATATCTTAACTTGAAACATATTCGTAAATGTATTAAAAGCAGTGAGCTATTAAAGAGGTTTGCAGTAAAGATAAATTGCTCAAAGAAATGTAAACCAGATTTTAGAGTGGTTCGGTCGTCGTGACCTACATCCACTTCACCGATTGCTCTTCCATCAAGGCCACTGGCATCCACTATCGGTCTTCTTTCAGTGGGCAAAGACCAACTACCCTTTTACACCCCTTATCTCATTTTCACAGGTTTAGGAGACAACCTTTTACAACCCTCTTTTATAAGGTATCCCTCTCACACCTCCCTTAGAACTCTCTCTAAGCTTTGGGAGGAGGGAACTCAACTTTCTAAGGTTTACAACTTTAGAATCATAGGGTTTTGCTCAATATTTCTTGCTAATCTATGTAATAATAGTTGGGGTATTTATAGGACCCAAATGGATTCAAATTTGGCCCCCAAAATTCAAACCCCTAAAATTTTAGGGTACAAGCGGTACCACCGCTTGCAGTCTAACTCTGGGTAGTACCACCACCTAGAAGATTGTGCTAGGTGGTATCACCACCCAGACTAGTGGTACCATCACCTGACATAGTCTTGGAGACTGTGCCACGAAGGTTTCACTTGTTTGGTCATTATTTGAGCATTTCTCTTGGCCCAACTGGCCCAAAATTGGGCCCAACTGTCCCCTAATTGGGTTACCCAATTCTAATCTCAATTATATTCCAACTATAAATTTTAAGATATTTACTAAGCTAAACAGAGTCTGTAAGTCAAGTTTTCTTCCAACGAGCTTCCAGCGATCTTTCGGTGAACTTTCGACGATCTCTTAGCAATGTTCCAATGAACTCCCGGAAAGCTCCTGGACTTCATGACAATCTTCTTGGAGAGTCCCGATGAGCTTCTTTGGCAAGCTCTAGGACTTCTTGATCAATTCCCACAGAACTTCCGACGAACGTCCGGACTTCCGACGAACTCTTGAACTCCCAAGGAAATCATGTTTTTGACTCCAGGACTTCATTTTGCTTTATGTCTTGCTATCGTAGTTAATCCTGCACATATAAAAATACACTTCGATCTAGACAATTAATATTAAGCATTAATCATGTTATCCAGCATGTCATTGGTCTCTTGATGCTTCATTTGATTCTTCAATGCATCGTCCTTTCTTGCGGCCTATTGCCCAATCGGCCAGTTGACTCCACAACTCTAATATTCTTAGCACAATATACGTTCTTCTTGGCCTGATGCTTGAATCCATAGCCCGAAGCCTTCTGTCGATACGTCGACCGATCCTTCGGCTCGACGTCCAATCTTCTGACATGTTTTCCTCCGGCACAGCATAATTCTTTCTACCTTAATTATCTCTCTCTGATTGAAGCATCCTGTATCACTCAAAATGCAGATTAAAACATAAACACTTATCAATTGGTTTCATCATCAAAATACGAGATTCAACAGTCCTTAGACTTGAGATACCAAGGATGTCCTGTATGAGTGCTCCATTCTTTGATACCGGACTTATATGTTTGGATATCTCAGATCTAGTACAACTAATCATTGGGAGTGACAAATGACCTTACGAGAGCTATTGAGTGTCGATAGAGGATCATCCCCTCTCGGCGTCATGAGAGGAATATCCCATGTGCTCTTTACCCCTTGGAATTTAAGAAATTCCAATTCTATCCTTTTATCCAAATTATAAAAATAACCCTCAAAATTTAAAAAATTCCCTACATATCCTTGATTTCAAAAATATTAATTAATTAAAAAATTTAATTAATTATTATTTTTTATTATTATCTAATAGTCCTACATGATGATAATTTATACATGTGATGTATGATGTGTGGACGGATGATTATGGACCGTGTGATGTGTGTACTTGTGATTATTATTATTGAGGTCTGCGAGCCTCCATTATATTTCTTGTTTATTATCGAGCCTGCTTGTCTACGATTAAGTTGTAATCACACGAAGAGGCATAGTAGGAGCGTGGATGCGATAGCGGGACCCAAGAGTCAAACGATCATGATGCATGGAGATGCGTCGAGATGCCGACTGAACTGAAGAGAACGAGATGGATGATCACAGGGTATGGAGATGCACTATTGCACATATAGATCTTGATGTGAGTGATTAGGCCCACTGGCTCGGGCCTGATCATATTAGACTGTGGTCCATAATCATCTGGTGTGATTGCTTATAAACCTACTAGATATGTATATATATTTACATGCGATGTAGATATATATTAAATATGTATATGTGTGACATGTCATATTAGGAGACCAAATCATAGAAACCCCTCTCTCGATAATATTAAGTCGGTATACGTGAGGCAATTAGATTGACCCACGTGACCTTCTATCATTATAGGTAGGGACCGATTCCCAATGTAGGTTGAGTTGGTCGAGTCCCTCGAGGCTCACCTATATCACGATTCACTATCTTACCTATGACATAGAGAGTCACCGCTGACCTGAGGACATGGTATGCTTGGTCGAGTCCCTCGAGGGTATATTGTAACATCACTTATTTTAACATCTCTTATTTTAAAAAATTTTGTAAGGGTCTATTTGTACTGTAGAGACTTAAATATAAATATTAAAAATATGATATGATTTGTGAAAGATTTATATTAGGGTTAAAAAAAATGGTGGACATATGTCATTAGGGAACCTAAGGTTGGTGCCACCTATGTTTGTTCTTAGGATAACACATAGGCCTTTTTCATGTATGCTTGCCACCTTGCAATCCTTATATTAGCCATATATAATGTATTAGAGGAGAAATTAAAGGAGGAAAACTTAAGAGCTACAACCAACATGAGTTTGAGAGGAGAAGGGAAGAGGAATTGAAGTAGAAGAAGGAGAAGAAGCTTTGCTTTGGCTTGAGATTTTGCATCAATTCCACATATTTGGGACTCAAACTTTTCTAAGGCAAGTGTTCTAACCCCTTCCTATAGAATCTTGATCTCTGATTTCATCTTAATTCTGAAAACTTTAGAAGATTTTGGCTTCATTCTTGATATTTCTATCATTTGGGATTAAAACTATAAATTTAAAATTTTTTGAGATTTAATATTTCTACATTGTTCTAGCCATAACGTTCTGTATATATTTTTGATTTTAGAAAAACTAAATTAATTTAAAAATAGACTCGTAGCTCTTTCTTTTAATACTAATGTTGAGAAATTTGAAATCTATTTACCTATCGAAACTGTTATTTTAATTGACCTTATAAAATCTGTAAAATAGAGACTATCAGTTTTGACCTTTCGGTACTCTCTTGCTTATAACTCTGTTGAAAATTTTGATTTATTTGAAATATGATTTATTGAAAACTAGACTCATAAACTTTTTCTGTGTAAATCTGATTTGAAAGATTTGGATCATAAATGCCTATTGAATCATCTTACAAAATAGAGATAATGTTCTATGACCTTTGATTACTAAATTATTTATAACTCCTTTTGGGAAACTCTTATTCTTACAAAACCTGAGTTATCTAAACTAGATTGATACATCTTTCGAATGACCCCTATTTTATGCAATTTGGAGCATAATTGGTAATCCAAATAATTCATGCAATGTGCCTCTAAAATTTTGTTAGAAATCGAGCTTTGATCGATTTCACCCATTCTTGTTTTATCTCTTTGGAAATTATTTTCAACTAAAATCCTTACTTTAGTTCAGCTTTACATTATTGCTTCAAATTTTTGTATACTTTTATCCTACAAATATTTGCATACCTGAATATGTTATGTAAACTTCATGTTTATATGCAATGTTTCATATAGGCACATGCATTCCGTTGTTCTGCATGTATTTCTGATATGTGCCAACTTTATTATTCACAATGCCCTTTTGTACTCTAGTGTTTATGGGATTATTTGGACCTTTGCTAGTAATAGTAAAGTGATTATATGAACCTTTGCCAGAAATGGTAAAGGGATTATCTGCACCTTTACCAGAAATGGTGCAGGGTATATGCTTAGAGCCCGCGATGCTCTACCGGCCCCCTCGGGCTTCATCTAGACATAGATGGATGACGCTCCCAAACATGAGAGATTATGTTTGGGATCCCAATTTACCTTCTATTTATTTGACATGATATCCAAAGTTTTGGTTACATGCTTCTATGTGTGTTTTGGATAAGAATGAAATGTATGCAACGTCAAATGCGATGTTTGAGCTTCTGTTTCATATTTGTTCTTTGATATGTTCTAAAATGTTTCTTATGCTTTCGAAATATTCTATATGCCATTGATATGCTCCAAAATACTTCATATGCCATTGATATATTTCGAAGCATTTCATCCATTATTGATATGTTTCAAAATGTTTCATTTGTCATTGATATGCTCTGATATGCTTTATATGTCATTGATATACTCCATAACATTTCGTACGTCATTGATATATTCTGAAATATTTTATTTATTATTAATATGCTCCGAAACATTTCATACGTCCTTGATATACTCCGAAATGCTTCATATACCATTGATATATTCTGTAACATTTTATACGCCATTGATATACTCTAAAATGCTTCCTATGCCATTGATATACTCCGAAATACTTCATATGCCATTGATATGTTCTAAAGCATTTCATCTGCTATTGATATGTTCTGAAATGTTTCATTCGCTATTGATATACTCCAAAATGCTTCATATGCCATTGATATATTCTAAAACATTTCATACGCTATTAGTATGTTCGTAATGTTTCATCCGCTATTGATATGTTCCGAAATATTTCATCCGCCATTGATATGCCCCGAAATGCTTCTTACGTCAATGATTTGCTCCAATTAGTCTTTACTCCCTTGTTATGAATAAAACACACTTTAAATGAAATGACATTGTAATTATACATTTGTTGAGTGGCTATCTATGAACTTTTGTATCTTTGCCTTGTATTTGGTACCTTATTTGTTTGAAACTGTCCTCTTTCACCATGGATATTTTAGTCACTTGTTGAGCTCTATGTGCTCACCCCGTTGCTATATAAAATTTTCCAGATAATTTATCACTCGCTAGAATGTTTAAATTGGGCTGAGGCCGTGGAAAACTAGAAGACTTTGGACAAACCTTTTGTGGATGATATATTTTTGTTATACAAGTACACTTGGTGTCTAATGGAATGTTGATGGTAAATATAAACTTATGAGTTTTGTAAAAGTTTAAAGAACCTCTCATGTTTCGGATTTTGAAGTGTTAAGTACATTTGTATAATGATATGAACATATGGTAAACATTGATTTTTATGATTGTATATAATACCACACTTATGGATTTATGAGGTAGTTATTGTTTGGGTGAGTTGGTTTTAGATTTTATGATTCATCGAGTAATGTGGTATATGATTTTAAACTGCACAGGTCTTATAAATTATGGAATTATAGATTGGACTTGAATGTTTTTCTCAATGTCCTCAAATATGTGTTTGGATCCAGGAATGGATTATTGTTAAATTTTAATATTATCGATTCGGGGGGCGTGATAGATATAATACAGGTGCTCGTTGGAGAATGAGTTCACTAATTGATCCGCTTACGAAATACGAGATGGTTGATGATATATTATTATCAGACAACAATATCGAAGTCCCAATGGTGTATCTGGTCCTTAGACTTGAGACACCAAGGATGTCCTTTATGGGTACTCCACTCTTTGATATTGGACTTATAGGTCTAGAGGTTCCAAATCTAGTACAGTTGGTCATTGGGAGTCGTAGCCAACCTTACGAGGGCTATTGTATGTCGATAGAGGATTATCCGCTCTTGGTGTCATGAGAGGAATATCCCATTTGTTCTTGCTCAAACAAATCCCTGGCCAGGATCCTTCAGATTGAGAGAGAAAGAGTTCTCCTAGAGAATCCGATTAAAGCAAGACTCGAGTAGAAACCGTATGGGTCTAATAGCACCATGTTCGGTATATGGTCTCTAGGATATTAGTTGGATGAGGGATTATAAGTACACAATAACTAAGGACAGACTAGTCCAATTGATTGGATTCCCCTATATCGTCTAGGTACTGCGGTGTAATAGCCTAGTATGTTGATAGAACCCTTGTAGATTCTAAGCTCGGGGTTGATTTCTTTAGGGGATCGACCTCCTTGGAACTCTATTGGGGTTCTTTCCTCCAAGTTGTTGCTCAATGGCTACTAAAAAGATTAATCTATTTCTTCTCAAAAGAGGATGAATATATGACTAATTATAGGGCTTCTAAACCCCTACTCCTAGTAAGACTCCTACTCAAGACTCATAACAGGACTCTTACTCAAGACTCATACTTCTAACCAACTCCAAATGCTTCTCTAAGAAGCAACCTCCAAACTAATCCCATCCTCAGTCGGCCTCTTCATCTCTTTAATAGGGGTTAGTTAGGTAGGTTTTACATGAATGCCCCTTTCAATGAAACTCAATTAGAACTCTCATAGCTAGAGTCCTATCCGTAGTCGATGAGTTGAGTGAATTATTATAGAGATAATAATTCACTGAATCAAAAGGAGTTCTGACAGGTATGACTCACGACTAGCTCGATATTAGGCCTAGAGGGTCACACACATATGATAGGCATTGTAATGTGTAGAGGTTCGGATATGAGATATCCGTCGGAGTCCCTATCTTATTGGATATCCAATAAGCTCCTAAATTATTGGATCCGATGGATGAGATCCAATGAGAGATTATTGGATAGAGATCTACTAATCTAAGAGGCTTGGGTAGTTGGATGGAGATCTAATATCTAATAGGGCTGGATCCATTAGGGTTATATTGACAAGAAACCTCTATAAATAGGAGGGAACTAATGGTTCATAGGATAAAGTTTTTTGATTGCCTCTCCTATTCTCCTCCCCCTCTCCTCCTTAGAGCAGGCCTGGAGTTTTGAGCAGCATTATCACAGCCGTGCTATGTGGATCACTACTAGAGAGGAGGGCGCTTGACCTCCTTTACCCTCTCCTAGAGATCTGTAGGGATTTAGGGATATACGATCTCCTTAAGTAACATAATATATCTTATACACAGTTTTAAGTTCCACGGATTTTTATGCACCAATCTTCGTACGATGACAAACATATATTTGGGAATTTAGAGATTTTGTTTTTTCTATTCTTCCGCTACGCATATAATGTCGCTCCCAAGATTTTCCAACACTTGCATCAAAACACATTGCTCTTTCTTGAGGCATCGATATAAATTACAAATCCCTCGTTACCACTTGGAATAGTGAGAATAGGGCCATTAGTCAATTTTTTTTTTTTTTAACTCTTGAAAACTTCGCTCACAATCATCACCCCATACAAATTTCACATTCTTGTGAGTGAGTTTGGTGAGAGGTTGAGCAATTCAAAAGAATCCCTCCACAAATCTCCTATAATAACTTACTATGCCCAAGAAGCTTCTATATTCCCATAAGCAAAATAGGCTCTAGTTGTCCGAAAATACTAACTTGTTTCATAATTTAATCCACATTTTACACATGACTGAGTCCTCTATAATGATTTTTCTTTCCCAAATATAGACATCTTGACCCTCTTATAACTTGTTTCAGATTCATTCCCTCTCTTACTTTTGCTGATAAATTTGTCCTTATCTTTCTTACCTCTAATTTCCTAAATTTCCTCTAAGTCTCTTTTAATTATCAAAGCCCTTTCTACCACATCAGTATATGCTTAGAGTTTTAAGGTTGATATCCGACTTTTTATTACGGGCCTTAGACCCCTTTCAAATTTCTTTGCTTTTTTAGTTTCATCATTGGTTATATGAGTGGTATATCTGGAGCGTTTAGTGAATTTAGATTCATACTTTGCTATAGTCAAGTTTCCCTAGATGAGATTTAAGAACTCAAATTCTTTCTACTCTCTAATTCAATCTAGAAAATATTTATCATTGAACTTTTCTACGAATACCTTCTAAGTGATTGGCTCATGTTTGACTTCATAAATTCTTTTCATTATTCTCCACTAGTGCTCAGCCTCCCCTTCCAACATAAAGGTGGTAAGAGAAACCTTCTTATCATCAAGGCAATTTAATATATCAAATATTTTTTTTATTTGTATCATCCATCATTCTGCTATCATTAGATCAGACTCACTACTAAAATTAGAAGGAGTAAGCTCCTTAAATTATCCCATTCCTAATTTATTCTAATTTGATGTCCCCGATCAATACTTTTATCTCACCTAATTACTCAAAGGATGATGAAGCAAGAGGACCAGATGTCCTTAACATCATAGATTCTTAAAAAACATCAAAGAAAATTTTCACCAATCACTATAGATTACTAATATTAGGATTGAGTCAGCACTAAGAGAAGGGGAGGAGGGTGAATTAGTGCTTACATAAAAATTATATCGAATTAAAAACTCGTTCAATGTAGAAAAACTATTTTGATAAAGCCCATATAAGAAAGTGTTTAAGCTTGCTTAGAGTAAATGCAAAGTGAAGTAAGTAGCTAAGTAAACAATAAAAGTAAGCAGCAAAGGAAAAGAGCACACTGGATTTATAGTGGTTCGGTCATCGTGACCTACATCCACTCCCGATTCCTTCTCCGTTGAGGCCACCAGCATTCACTATCGGTGTTACTTCAATGGATGAAGACCAACTACCCTCTTACAATACTTTATCATTTTCACAGGTTTAGGAGATAACATTTACATGTCACTCTTTTACAAGTAGTCCCTCATACATCTCCCTTAGGACTAACTCTAAGCACTAGGAGGAGGGAACTCAAAGTTTTGGCAGAGTTTACTTAATTTTTTTCTCAAGAATTCTTACTCCTTTCTTGAGCCCAAGTGGGGTATTTATAGGCCCCAAATGGTTTCAAAAATGGAGCCAAAAATTTAAATCTTCGGGTCTTCTGGGTACAGGTGGTACCACTGCCTACTTTGGGCGGTACCAATGCTGGTAGCCTGACACTGTGTGGTACCATCGCCCAGTTTGATGGTACCACCGCCTAACACACTATCACTAGGCGGTACCACTGTTCGGTCTGGTGGTACCACTGCCTGATAGCCTTGGAGACTGAGTTTTTTGAGTTTTCCAACTCACAAGCGATTCTATCGCCTGTTCTGGTAGTGCCACCGCCTGACTCAACATTTAGGTCATTGAATGGGCCTCCCAATGAGCCCAAATCAATCCCAATCAAGGCCCAATTGGCCCTTAATTGAGTTAGTATGATTACACCAAAAGTTAGCTCAATTAGCCCCCTAAACTACTTCGATCTTAGATAAATGATTACAAAGCATAAATCTTTTGTCTAGCATACCATTGGTTCATCCGGTGCCTCATCTGATCCTTCGGCACATCATCCTCTTCTTCGGCGTATTACCCAATCAGCATGTTAACTCCTACAACTTTCAATCTCCTTGGTGCAATATTCAATCCTTTTGCTCGATGCCCGAATTCATGGCACGAAGCCTTTTGCCAACACATCAATCGATCCTCCGACCCAATTGTCTAGATCGAAGTGTGTTTTACATAAGTAGGATTAATTACGATAGCAAGACATGAAGCAAAATGAAGTCCCGGAGTCAAGGAAGCGATTTCGTTGCGGGTTCGAGAGTTCGTCAGAAGTCCGGACGTTCGTCGAAAGTTCTTTCAGAACCAGTTGAGAAGTCTCGGAGCTTGCTAGAGAAGCTCGTCGGAACTCGCTAAGAAGATCGTCGTGAAGTCTAGGAGCTTACGGGAGTCCGCCGGAACATTGCCGAGAGATCGTCAGAAGTTCGTCAGAAGCTCGCTGGAAAAAACTAGACTTATGGACTTATTTAGCTTAGAATATATCTTAGGAATCATAGTTAGCATGTAATTGGGTTTGGATTTGTGTCAACCCAATTAGGGGCCAGTTGGGCCCATGCAAGGACTGTGTTGGGCCCAATGAGAGGCCCAAATAGTGCCCCAAGAGGTGACACCATCATGGCACAGTCTCCGAGACTATGTTAGGCGGTGGTACCGCCCAGACATAGCCTTCGGAGGCTACAGGCAGTGGTACCGCTAGTCTGGGCGGTGGTACCGCCTAGTGCCGTGTCAGTGTCAGATTGACATTAGCGGTGGTACCGTCCAGCGCAGACGGTGGTACTGCCCGGGAAACCTGGGATGAGATGTTTTTAGGCTCCAAGTTTGAATCAACTTGAAGCATATAAATACCCCTCTCATCCCTGGTTAAAAGACACAAGTACAAAGAGATTAAAAGTGAGAAAACATTGTTGCAATCATAAGTGAATCCCCTCCTCTAAATTCTAAGTTTGGAATTCTGTTTAGAGAGGAGTGTGTGTGCTTGTAAGGGTTGTCTCCTAAACCCGATAAAAGGAGAAGAGGGGTATAAGAAGGAGGTTGATCTTTGCCTATTAAAGAAATATCGATAGTGGATGCCGGTGGCCTCGACGGAAGAGGAATCGACGAAGTGGATGTAGGTCACGACGACCGAACCACTCTAAAATCTGGTTTGCATTTCTTTGAGCAATTTACTTTAGCTGCAAACCTCCTTACTTGCTCTTTACATCCACTACTCTCTTACGCATATTTCAAGTTAAGTTTCCGAAATCGGTTTTCATTGGAATCAGTTTTAATCGAAACGAAAAGTTTTTGAAGACGTTATTTTACTATTGCACTAATTCCCCCCCCCCCCCTTTTAGTTCCAACCCCGTTCCTAACAATTATCATATTCAAAAGGTGTGACCCTATCTTAAATTGATAATATATATTAAAATTTTAATTAACAATCCATTCCAGGATCCAAACTAATATTTAAGGACACTGAGAAACATTTAGTGTCATTCACATCCATTATTCCACAATTCACAAATCCTGTATAGTTTAAAATCATATACCACATCACTCGATGAATCATAAAATCTAAAACTAACTCACCAAGATAATAACCACCTCATAAATCCACAAGTGTGGAATTTTATATAATCACAAAACTAATATTTACCACATGTTCATATCATTACACAAATTAAACTTAACATTCCAAAATCCTAAACATGAGAGGTCCTTTAAACTTTTATAAAACTCATAACTTTAGATTTTTCATCAATATTTCATTAGACATTAAGTGTACTTATACAACAAAAACATATCAACCACTAAAGATTTGCCCCAAAATCTTCTAGCTTTCCACTATGTTAATCCAATTTAAGCGTTTTAGCGAGCGATAAGCTATCCTGAAAAAATTTATATAGCAACGAAGTAAGCATATAAAACTCAGCAAACGACTAACATATCCATGACAAAATAGGACAGTTTCAAACAAATAAGATATCGAAATGCTTGGCAAGGATACAAGAGTTCATAGATAGCCACTCATTGAATGTAGAATTACAATATCATCTCATTCGAAGTATGTTTTGTTCATAACAAAAGAGTAAAGATTAATTGAGCATATCATTGATGTAAGGAGCATTTTGGGGCATATCATTAGCATATGAAATGTTATGGAGCATATGAATAGTATATGGAACATTTTGGAGCATATCAATGGTGAAAGGAAAATGTTTCAGAGCATATCAACGGCATATAAAATATTCCAAAGCATATCAATAATAAATGAAACATTTTAGAATATATCAATGGCATATAAAATGTTTCGGAGCATATCAATGGCATATGAAATATTTCAGAGCATATCAACGACATATGAAATGTTTTAGAATATATCAATAACATATAAAATATTTCGGAGCATATCAATGGCGTCTAAAATATTTTGGAACATATCAATAACATATGAAATGTTTCGGAGCATATCAATGGTGTATGAAGTGTTTTAGAGCATATCAATGGTATATGAAAAATTTCAGAGCATGTCAATGGTGGTAAAATATTTTAAAGTATACCAAGGACTTATAAACATTTCGGAGCATATCAAAGAATAAATATGAAATAGAACCTCAAATGTCACATTTGACATTGTAATTATTTTATTATTATTCAAAGCACATATAAAAGTATGTAACCAAAGCCTTGAATATATCAAATACATAAAAGGTGAAGTGGAATCCCAAACATAATCTCCCATATCTAGGAGCATCATCCATCCACGTCTGGATAAAGCCAAAGGGGGTCAACAAAGCATTGCTAGCTCTAAGCATACACCCTTTATCATTTTTGACAAAGATCCATATAATCCCTTTACTATTTCTAGAAAAGGTCCATATAATCTCATAAATACTAAAATACAAAAGAGTATTGTGAACAATAAAATTGACACATATTGGAAACACATCTGGAACAACAGAATGCATATGCCTATATAAAACATTGTGACACAAACATAGACTTTACATAATAAATTTAGATATATAAATAATTGAAGAACAAGAGTATATATGATTTCAAAGCAATAATGTAAAGCTCAATTAAAGTAAGGATTTTAGCTGAAATCAATTTCCAAAAGAGATGAAACAAGAATAGGCAGAATCGACAAATGCTTGATTCTGACAGAATTTGAGAGTTACGTTTCATGAACTATTTGAATTACTAATTATGCTCCAATTTGCACAAATTATGTGTCATTCAAAAGATTTATTAATTTAATTTTAGATAATTAAGTTTTATATGAATTAGATTTTCCAACAAAGAATTATAAATAGTTTAGTAACCAAAGATCATAGAACATTATCTATGTTTTATAGAATTTATAGAGTTGATTATAACATATGTTTCAGTAGGCATTTTTGCTCCAAATCTTTCAAATCAGCTATGAGTCTAGTTTCTAATAAATTATATTTTGTATAATTAGAGTTTTCAAAAGAGAGTTATAAGCAAGAGAATACTAAAAGGGCAGAACCGATAATCTCTATTTTATATACTTCATAGGGTCGGTTAAAATAACTGTTTGGATAGGTAATTGAACTCCAAATTTGTTAATCTCGTTATCAAAAGAAAGAGTTATGAGTTTATTTTTAGTTGAATTTAGTGTTTCCTAAATTAAAGATTATTGTAGAATGTTATGATTAGAACAATGCAAAAAGGTCAAATCTCAAAAAATTTTAGATTCACAATTTTATTCCCAAACGATAGAAATATCATGTACAGAGCCAAAATCTTCCAAAATTTTCAGAATTAAGATAAAATTAGAGATCAAAATTACTATGGGTTGGGGTTAGAATACTTGTCTTAGAAAAATTTGATTCTCAAATGTGGGAGAATTGATGCAAAACCTCAAGCCAAAGTAAAGCTTATCCTTCTTCTACTTCAATTCCTCTTCCCTTCTCTTCTCAAGCATATGCTAGTTGCAACAAGTATCCCTCCTTTGTTAAATTTTTTTTTAGTTTCTCCTCCAGTTACTTAGGTTTGGCTAACACAAGGGTTGTTAAGTGACAAGCATGCATGAAAGAGGCTTATGTGTTATCCATAAAATAAACATAGGTAACACCATCCTTAGGTTAGCTAGTGATATATGTCCTCCATTAAAAAAAAAAACTAAATGTGAATCTTTCATAATCATATCTAATTGCTATGATTCACATTTAAGTCCCTAACAATAAACTTTTAATATAAAAATATATTAAATAATCCTCATATTTATAAATAGGTCCTTATATTACAAACAAGCCTTTACAAAATTTTCAAAAATGATGGATGCTACAAATTTAGCCCAACAAGAGTTCTAATTGGACTCCAATTCGATCGTGAACAAACCAAACCAAGACTAAATCCAATCTCATGCTCAAAGACTAGATTCAAGTTAGCTCCAAGTCTTAAATACATTAGGATTCTACAAGTCCTAAAGACATTAAGACTCTCTAAGTCTCAAAGACATTAGGACTCTTTAAATTCGAATCAAGTTAGTGTTGAATTCTATATTTTAATGATGAAATTAATTGATGAGTTTATGATCTAATCAGCATTTGAGAAAAATGATACAGGACTAACTTCTATCATGAAATTATAAATTGATTGAAGTAGGAGAATCAGACATTGGGCCGGAGTTAAAGATCGAGCATTAGGTCAGATGGATCAGACATTGTACTAAGATCGGAAGGAAATAATGATACACCAGGAGTTCAGATGAACCAATAACATGTAGAACAAAATATGATTCATATTGTGTAATCATTTATCTTTATCATTGTAGTTTAGGTTTTAATTGAGTTAGTTTTGAGTGTAATCATTGTAACTCAATCAAGAGCCCATTGAGCCTAAATCAAGATTGAATTGGGCCTATTAGAAGACCCATTTAGTCACTTATAGTTGGGTCAGCTGGTGGCACCACTAGACTAGGTAGTAGAACTGCATTTGAGCTAAAATGTACGAAGTGTACATTTTTGGAAGACCCGATGGTGGTACCGTTAGTGTCTGGTAGTGGTACCATCTAGATTAGCAATGGTACCACCCAAACTAGTGGTTGTACCATTAGAATACAGTCTTCGAGACTATGTTAGGTGATGGTATCGCCCAACACTAGCGGTAGTACTGCCAGTACCCTAAAAACTCGAGGATGAGACATTTTGGCTCTATTTTTAAAGTCATTTGAGACCTATAAAAACTCCACCCATTCTTGCTTGAGATAGCAAGAAAAAAGTGTTAGGGAAATCTATGGGTGACATCATATGCATAAAGGAAGAACATAAAATAAAAATCCTAAATTTTCTAAAAGGTGTTTATTATCATGCAAAAATTAGTGCGCAAAAACCTATGAAACTACAAATCATATGTGAGATACTTATGTTACATTGGAAGATTGTATTGCTAGTCATAGGTGCCCTGCAAACCAATTATATGAGTGATGACACGTGTGACATGATACACATTCTTTTTGCTTATTATATTTTGGCATTTTATCACTTTATATTGCTTATTACATATATGCATATATGTATTGTGATGACCATGGATCTATGCAATGAGAATCAGATCGTGATGAGATCATGATAATGAAGATCGATTCACGTTTTACTAGACCCTAAATAATCTTGATCATAGGTTACTCGAGAGGAATATCGAGATAACCAGACATACTGGTGTACTGTATACCCGTCCATATGTTAAAGGTATCTAGTCTCATACCTATTCGTGTGGGGACACTAGGGCTATAGTGCAAGTGCTCATTGGAGAATAAGTTCACTGATTGATCCGCTCATGGAATACTGGATGGTTAATGATACCTCATTGTCAGATAGTGATTCTGTTATCCTAATGGTGTACCTGGTCCTTAGACTTAAGACGCAAAGGATGTCCTATATGAGTACTCCATTCTTTGATACCAGACTTATAGGCCTAGAAGTTCCAAATCTAGCACAGCCGGTCATTGGGAGTGGCAGTCAACTTTACGAGGTCTATTAAGTGTCGATAGAGGATCATTTGTTAGGATTAGGGTCGGCACTAGGGGGGGGCGGGTGAATTAGTGCAGTGGTAAAAACTATGTCGGTTCAAAAAACCTTCGTACGATAAAAATTATTTACATTGAAAACCGATTTCAGAAAGTTAATAACATAGAAGCGTAAGGAAGCATAGTGACTATCTAAGTAGTTTGCAGTATGTAAATGGCAAGAATAAGATGCAAACCAGAGAAGACGGTAGTTTATAGTGGTTCGGTCAATCATGACCTACATCCACTCCTCCGATTCCTCTTCCGTCGAGGCCATCGACATCCACTAATGATCTTCCTTTACTAGACAAAGATCAACCTCCTTCTTACAGCCCTCTTCTCCTTTTACCGGGTTTAGGAGACAACCCTTAGAAGCACTCACTCCTCTCAAACTAATCTAACACTTAGACTCAAAGAAGAGGATTTTCTCAAGAGATTACAATAGCATTTTTCTACTTTCTAACTCTCTGTGCTTGTATCCTTTAACTAGGGATGAGAGGGGTATTTATAGGCTTCAAGTTGATTCAAACTTGAAGCCTAAAAATATCTCATCCCGGGTTCCTTGGGCACAGGCGGTACCACCGCCCAGGTCTGGCGGTACCACCGCCCAGGTCTGGCGGTACCATCGCTTGGGGGGCAGTGCTGGGCGGTACCATCGCCTGACACAGTCTCAAAGACTGTGCCATGACGCTGAGACTTCTTGGGGCACTGTTTGGGCTTCTTATTGGGCCCAACACCGTTCTTACATGGCCCTAGCTAGCCTTAATTGGGTTGGCTCAATCCAAGCCCAATTACATGCTAACTATGATTTATACATATTCTAAGCTAAACTAAGTCCATAAGTCTATTCTTCCTGCGAGCTTCCGACGATCTTCTAGCGAACTTCCAACGATCTCTCGGTAATGTTCCGGCGGACTCCCGGCAAACTCCTGGACTTGCGATGATCCTCTTGGCAAGTTCCAACGAGCTTCTTTGGCAAGCTTCGAGACTTCTCGGCTAGTTCCTCTAGAACTTCCGACGAACGTCCAGACTTCTGACGAACTCTTGAACTTCCAACGATGTCGCGTCCTTGACTTTGGGATTTCATTTTGCTTCATGCCTTGCTATCGTAGTTAATCCTGCACATGAAAAACACACTTCGATCTAGACAATTAATACTAAGCAATAATCATGTTGTCCAGCATGTCATTGGTCCCTCGACACTTCATCTGATTCTTCAGCGCATCGTCCTCTCTTGCGGCCTATTGCTCAATCGGCCAGTTGACTCCGCAACTCCGATATCCTTGGCACAATGTCTGCTCTTCTTGGCCCAATGCCTGAATCCATGGCCCAAAGCCTTCTGTCGATACGTCGACCGATCCACCGGCCTGATATCCAATCTTCTGACATATTCCTCCGACCTAACATGATTTTTCTTGCTTTAATTATCTCATCCTAATCGAAGTATCCTGCGTCACTCAAAACACAGATTAAAACATCAACACAATTATCAATTGGTTTCATCATCAAAATACGAGATTTAACAATCTTCCCCTTTTTTATGATGACAACCAATTGATGACGGAGTTAAACTTAACTCCCGAAGTTTAACCAAACTCCCCCTATCAATATACCTTATTGATAGAAACTCTTGAATTTAAAAATCCAAGCAACATGTCATGATCAAATCATGACATACAATCAACATACTTCTCCCCCTTTGTCATCAACAAAAAGGAGAAGTACAATTCTCATGTGTTTAAACATAAATTCAAATCGTTGCATGAAAAACATGAAGTTTTATCATAATGCAATTTGTAAGCTAGAAAATTTGGCAAGTGTTACATCATGCTTTAAACATTTAAGCTATCAAGTTGTAGATATGCAAGGTAGTAAGATAGCATGTTCTACTTCATACAAGCTAGCAAATTTAAAGATGTGCAAGTTGGCATATTTGCTTTTCTTTGCGATAGGCAAGATAGCATTTCTCTATAATGTTCAAAATAGCAAGTTCTATATCATGCTAGCTAGCAAATTAGAGATGATCCAGAAAGCAACTCTTGCTTCTTGAAATATGCAAGTTGCAAGCTAGCAAATTTTTGCTTCCTTTGCAATGTTTGAGCTAACAATTTTCTTTCATTGCAAAGTGCAAGTTAGCATGTTTTGCATTTTGAGATAGGCAAGATAGCACTTTTGGTATACAAATTTATAGTATACAAGCTATCAACTTTTACACATAAAAAAATAAGCAAAATTTTACATCTTTTGAGATGTGCAAGATAAACTATTTTGCCTCTTTTTGAAATGTGTAACTCGGCAAACATTGCTTCTCATGAGATTTGTAAGATAGCTTCTTGCTTCCTTTTTTAGATTAGCAAGCTAGCAAGTTTGCCTTCTAGCAAGTTTTGCTCCCTCTTTGTCATTGTAAAAAAGAATGGAAGACCCTTTACGTTAATTTCTAAATCATGATAAAGGTAAATAGCATAGATGAAAATTCATCTCATATTTTAATCATGAATATTTCATCATTGCATGCATCATTATCATAAGTTAAAGTATTGCATGCATAATGCCAAATCATCATGTATATAAGATATAAAATCATTATTACATGCATGATTCCAAATCATCATTCTAGAGTATTATTTCAGAAAATGATTATTATTGATTTTCATATTATTTTAAAAAATCATAGTATTGCATGTATTTTTCAAAACATTTCAAGCCATGCAAGCTATAAATACAAAGAAATCATATCATCGAAGATAAGTCCACTTGAATTACAAAAGACATGATTTATTTCAACAAATCTCCTTAATTTTTATAAATATCAAAAAGAAATATAGGACGTCAAATATTATAGTATCTTGATTCTTGCATAAGAAATCTTAAGTCATAAATTTTGAAAAATTAAGAAAAAAATCGTGATTACATGAAACTCATTCAAATCATCAAAATCAATTTCATGGTTCACAAAATTCATAAATAGAATCATGATTTTAAATCCAATAATATAATTTTCTTTTCATGTGATACATTTTAAGTGATTGATTTCATATAAGCCTGCTGAAGTTTTTCGTATGAAAACTATATATCATAGTTTAAAATCGAAAGAGCAAATATCATCATGGAAATCATCAAGATCAAATAATCATAAAAATCATCATGTATAACTTTGAAAACTTATGCATAAAATCGTCAATCATGAAATCAAAACATTTAATATTTTCATTACATCATTATGCATTACTTCAAATCAAACATGATTTCATTTAATCAAAATCGAGAAATAACAATGGAAATCAACATGATACACATTATTACTTCATAACCACATATAGCATGATTTCATAAGGTATTTTTAATCAAAATCTTTTTTTTATTAAACATGTAATTTTTATTATCATTTTCAAAATTACTAGCATGATCCCAATTTTTTACATTTTCATTACATTTTTAAACATGTAATTTTCAAAAAATAAATTTTTTAAGCTAAATAATAAAAAAAAGAAAATGCATCATGAAAACAATCATGTAATTTCGAAATAAATGAAGGGGTTTCGATTACCTCATCGTCGAAAGCCGTTAAGGCATAGTTTGCCGCCTCGCCTCTGTTGATTTTCTTCTCGTCTTCGGAGGAGCTCAATTCATCCCACTTTTTGTTCTTTTTCTTGCGTTCAAAGCAAGTAGTTGCGTTCTTTTTATTCTTTAATTTTTGTTTTATGAACTTTTTATATTTTATTTGTAGTTCAAGTTTACCATCACTTGAGCTTATGCTTGAGTGGTCTTCTTTCGTTCGATGTGTCAAATCCTTCCTATTTTTTGGAAGGTGGTTCTCATATTCTTCACGTGCATTGCACATCATTTCATAGGTCATCAGAGATCCGATAAGTTCTTCGATTAAAAAGGTATTTAAATTTTTGATTCTTGAATAGCGATTATTTTTGAATCCCAAGTTTTAGAGAGTAAGCACAAAACTTTACTAACAAGTTCAAAGTTCGAAAAGGTTTTACCAAGTCTTTTTAGACTACTGACAACATCCGTAAAACGGGTGTACATGTCTTTCATAGTCTCTCTTGGTTCCATACAAAACATCTCAAAATCATGTATTAAAAAATTAATTTTTGAATCTTTAACTTTGTTAGTCCCTTCATGAGTAATTTCAAGAGTGCGCTAAATATCGAAAGTCATTTCGCAAGTAGAAACACGATTAAACTCATTTCTATCTAAGGCGCAAAACAAGGCATTCATAGCCTTTCCATTTAGAAAAAACGTCTTCTCCAAATCATTCCAATGGTTCTTTGGAAGAGAAGATATTTGAAAACCATTTTCGACTAAATTCCATAAATCGAGATTTAACGAAAGAAAGAAAACTCTCATTCGAGTTTTCCAATAAGTGTAGTCCGTCCCATTGAAAAAGGGAGGACAAATGAGAGAGTGACCCTCTTGAAAGCCAAAAAGAGCCATTTCTATTTGGGTGTTAAACCAAATTAGAAAACCATGACTCTAATACCAATTGTTAGTATTAGGATCGGCACTAAGAGAGGGGGGGGGGGGGGGGGGAGAGGGGGTGTGAATTAGTGCAACGGTAAAAACTACGTCGATTCAAAAAACCTTCATACGATAAAAGTCATTTACGTTGAAAATCGATTTGTGAAAGTTAATAACATGGAAGCGTAAGGAAGCATAGTGACTATCTAAGTATTTTGCAGTATGTAAATGGCAAGAATAAAATGCAAACCAAAGAAGACGGTAGTTTATAGTGGTTCGGTCAATCGTGACCTACATCCACTCCTCCGATTCCTCTTCTGTCGAGGCCACCAGCATCCACTAATGATCTTCCTTTACTAGGCGAAGATCAACCTCCTTCTTACAGCCCTCTTCTCCTTTTACCGGGTTTAGGAGATAACCCTTACAAACACTCACTCCTCTCAAACTAATCTAACACTTAGACTCAAAGAGGAGGATTCTCACAAGAGATTACAACAGCATTTTTCTACTTTCAAATTCTCTATGCTTGTATCCTTTTGTTAGGATCAGAGCGGCACTAAGAGGGGGGGGGGTGAATTAGTGCAGTGGATTAAAACTCGTAAGTTTGAAATCGATTTCATAAATGTGTAGAGATTTCGATTCGACGAAGGATGACTTAGCTAAAATAGCTCGAGTAAAGGTAGTCAAGAGTAGGGAGATGAAAACCGAACGATTTGCAGCTAAGTAGAGAAATGGTTCAGAAAATTAAATACTCACACATTCAAGGAACACCATGATATATAGTGGTTTAGTCAAATGACCTACATCCACTTTCGAAGCCTTCTTCGATGAGACTCCCAACTTCCACTAGTAAATCACTTTGAAGGGGAAGGACCAAATACCCCTCTTACAACCTTCTTACAAGTGGTTTATACTCTTATAGATTTTTTTTAAAGAGAAAGAGGGAGGTGAACACTTAAGCTATTGAAAATAAGACTTTGCTAGAGTTTTTTCTCACTTTCTAACTTTTCAAAAAGGTGTGTTCTCTATTGAGAATTGAGGGGTTTTTATAGGCCCCAAGAGGATTCAAATTTGGGCTCCAAATTTGAATTACTTTTGGGTTTCCCGGTGCTAGCGGTGCCACAGCCTGTCAGTAGTGGTGCCATCGCTTGTTAGTGTCTGACACTGACAGTGTACTAGCGGTGCCACCGTTGGACCTCTCGGGTTCTGGGCGGTTCCACTGCCTAGATTATTCCAGCTCACTGGTTGGGCTCTAAACTTGGCCCAAACCAGTCCAAACTCGGGCCCAATTGGTCTCTAATCGGGTTATGGGATTGAACCTTAATCCTAACCCAGATTATATACAAACTATAAAATTAAGACATAGCCCTAAGCAAATTTTTAACCGGCAACGTCGAGTTTCCTTCCGACGAGCTTTCTGGTGAACTTCCAGCGGACTTCCGATACACCATTGGATTTCTTCCGACGGACTCCCAGTAGGCTCCCGGTTTTGTGGCGAGTTCAACGAGTCTTTGGCAAGTATCCAAACATTCTCAGTGATCTCCGTGAACCTCCGACGATCTTTCTGACGGACTTCTGAAAACTTTGGCAAGTCCCTAATTCTTTCTCGGTTGGTTCCGGCAACACTTCCGACAATTCTTCGGACTTTCGGCGGACTCTCGAACACCCATCGAACTTGACTCCGGTAAACTTTCTTTATGTCTTCAAGCTATTGTAGTTAATTCTGCACACTTAATAATATGGATTAAATCAATTAACCCATCAATTGACTTCATCATCAAAATCCGAGATTCAACAATCTCTCCCTTTTCGATGATGACAATCAATTGATGATTGAGTTAATCATAACTCCCCCTATCTATATGTCATATTATGAGAAGATAAAAATACTTGAATTCAATCTCTTTGAATTCAAGCCTAAACCGATAAGTTCTATCCGTTGAACTTATCATTATTCTTAATAAGCATGAGCAAATACGAAACTTCGTATTTCTCATAATTTCAAGGCATGAAAATTATTTTCAAGCTGAATGATAAAAGACAATTATCATTTCGACAAGAAATAATAATAATTTAAAATTTTAACATGGATCTCATGATATAAATGTAAGGCATAATTTCATATGATCATGAGATGATTGCTTATCATATATATAAAAAAAATGATAAACATGATACGACAACCAATCTAAAAACTTTCTTATGCGATATGCTAAAAAAGTTTTGCAATTACTTTTAAGGAATATAACACATATAAGACATTTTTCATTGCATTATACAACATATAAGCTATTACAATACGATACATATAAGTCATGCTAATTTCATATTTGTACAAGTCATCAATCTTTTGCACATTTTCTCCCCCTTTGTCATTAACAAAAAGGAGATGAGTTTTCAAGCATAAAACTCGTGATCATTGAAGCCATTCATAAAATCATCTCATAAGAAAAAAAATCTTGAAAAGGAGATGTCAAAATTAACAAAGCTTCAACTTGACATTAAGATCGATCATTCAAGGAAGACATCAAATCATCTAAAATAACATGAAGGTGCTATCAAAATGTTGACAAAATTTCGAAAAGAAACATCTAACATCATATACTAGGATAATGTCAAACGCATGTTAAGGTAGCATAAAGGTTTATAATAATAAGAAATGTTTAATACAATAATTATTCCTTAGGAGCAATTTCAGAGTTCCTATATATGTCATCTATCTTCTGGTTCATCTGTCGTAGTTCCCTCAAAATTTTAACTTGCTATAATTGGATTTGCTCTTGCTGTGATTTGAGTTGCTCTTGTTGTGATTTGATTTGATTTAATTTTGCCATGATGGGATCTTCAGAAGATGAAGCAGGAGCTGGTTCTAAAGGTGCTGCACCAAAGGGACTAGGAGGAGGAGATTCATTTCCCTTAAAAATGGGTGTTTTAGGGTGTTCTACTAGTGGGGGAACTGGATCAGTCCTTCTAGGTTGCCTAATCCATATACCATTGTCAAAAGTGCACCTAAGTCTCTTGAGTAGGTTTCTGTTGATAGTGTTAAATCGATCGACCTAGATTATTTCTTCATCGGGTGAGACACAAATATTATGGGCGAGCATTAATCGAGTGACTAACCCCCCATATGATAATATTGAGTCTTTAGCTATTATGTCCTGCATATGTTGCCGGATTAAGAATCCAAAATAATTATTTTGGCTGGTCATAATCCAATACATAGTATTTAACTCTATTTGACTAATCTCATCATGATGAAATTGTTTAGGAAGTAGGATGCTTATCATGATGTGATGAAAAAATTTAGAGTTAAAGGGCAACAAGTGCTCGTAACTTTTGGGAATTATGCCTAGGTTTGGATTTACAAAAATAGTTTATAAGGCTTTGGAGTAAGTTGCTCCGATTGCATTAATATCCCATTTACTTCTAAAATAAAACTCCTATCCTTTTCGGTAATTCCAATTAACTCACGTATAGTACTATCAAAGATTCAAATTTATGTTCATAAGAGGTAGATAGTTAAACTATCATTGTTCACACTTAAGTTTGTGTAAAATAACCTAACCAACCTAGGGTAAATCGGTTCATCGATTTGTAGGATAGATAAGACATCTAAATTTGTAAACCATCTAATGGGTTCTTGGTTTCAAGTTCATCTAGATCAACATGTTTGCCCTTATGTATTGTTCTTGTTTTGAAATTTGGATACCAAGGGCTACTTCAATAGATCTAAAGAGGATTTGGTCATAGGAATCTCCTTCTACCCTTTTTCCTTTGGTTCTTGATGATCTCTTTGGAGCCATATCTAATCATGATGATAGATTAAGAGAGACCTTTAAAGAATAGGCTAAATAATGAGAGGAAGAAAACAAATTTCAGATCTTACCTTATATAAGTTTCCTTGGGAGGTAAAGAGCTTGATCTAAGAAGAACCCCTCTCTTAGGCTTTTAGAGGCTTAGAATGAGGTTGTGAGAGGTTTAGAGGGCTTTGTGAGAGTGCTAGGGAGGAAATTCTCGGGTTGAGGGCGGTTCCACTACCGACCCTAACCCCCCCTCTTTATAAGGGGGTTCTCGGGCGGTGCCACCACCAACCGAGCGGTGCCACCGCTTGGGGACCGAGTGCCCAGGCAGTGCTACCGTCGGTTTTGGCGGTGCCAACGCTGGCACGTTAAAAAATGATTTTTTTTATTATTTTTATTTTCAGAAGTTTTAATATGTTTGATTTAAGATAGGACAGTGTCTTGGATCACTCTTTAAGATGTCATTCAAAATCGAAAAGAAAGAAGTCAAATCCACGAAAACCAAAAAAAGGATAAATTTTTTTTAAAAAATATATACAATCAAGCTCATTCACAAGGACAATTCAACATGCCTAATTCCCTTCTAATAAAGTCAAATTGATCTTCATTTAAGGCTTTTGTGAAAATGTCTGCTATTTGATGCTTTGTATCAATAAATTCTAGAATGACATTATTATTATTGACATGATCTCGTATAAAGTGATGCCTAATGTCAATATGCTTAGTTCTAGAGTGTTGAATTAGATTTTTGGTTAGACAAATAGCACTTGTATTGTCACATTTTATGGGAATGTTCTTTAAGTAAATTCCATAGTCTTCCAATGTTTTTTTTATCCAAACAACTTGTGCACAGCATGCACTTGCAGCTATATATTCGGCTTCCGCCGTAGATAGTACAATCGAATTTTGTTTCTTGGAAGTCCAAGAAACAAGTGCATGTCCTAAAAATTGACATGTTCCGGATGTGCTTTTTCTATCTATCCTACATCCGCCAAAATCGGTATCTGCATAAGCTATTAAATCAAAATTATTGGATTTTGGATACCATAATCCTAAATTAGGATTTCCTTTAAGATATATAAGGATTCTTTTAACACTTTTAAGATGAGACAATTTAGGACTAGCTTGAAACCTAGTACAAAGTTCTATACTAAACATGATATCAGATCTAGTTGCGGTGAGGTAAAGTAAACTACCAATCATTCCCCTATATATTTTTTTATCAAAGCTTTCACCACTTTCATCCATGTCTAACTTAGTGGAAGTACTCATAGGAGTGTTTATAGCTTTTGAACCATCCATGTTAAATCGTTTTAACAATTCTAATGTATATTTAGATTGATTAAGAAATATACCATTACTAAGTTGTTTAATTTATAATCCTAAAAAGAAGGTTAATTCTCCCATTAGACTCATTTCAAATTCATGACTCATAAACATGGCAAATAATTCACATAATAATTCATCTGAATAACCAAAAATAATATCATCAACATAAATTTGAATAATAAAAAAATTATTTTCAAAATGTTTGATAAACAATGTAGTATCAACCTTGCCTTTTGTAAAATTATTTAAAATAAGAAAGGAACTAAGCCTTTCATACCAAGCTCTAGGAGCTTGTTTTAAGCCATAGAGAGCCTCAGTCAATTTAAATATATGATTAGGAAGAAGAGAATTTTTAAATCCGGGAGGTTGTTCAACATACACTTTTTCAGAAATAAAACCATTCAAGAAAGCACTTTTGACATCCATTTGAAATAGTTTAAAATTATTACTACTAGCACAGGCAAGGAGCATCCTAATGGCTTCTAATCTTGCTACAGGAGCGAAGATCTCTTTGTAGTCGATACCTTCTTCTTGGTTGAAACCTTTGGCCACTAGTCTAGCCTTGTTTCTAACCACGATACCGCATTCATCTTGCTTGTTTCTAAATATCTATTTAGTACCAATAACTAAATGGTCACTAGGTCTAGGAACAAGCTTCCATACCTCATTCCTCTCAAATTGGTTCAATTCCTCTTGCATTGCAATAACCCATGAATCATCTTTCAAGGCTTCGTCAATGCATTTAGGTTCAATTTAAGAAAGGAAGGCGGTTTTAGCACAAAAATTCTTGAAGGAAGAACGAGTTTGAACCCCTTTTGATATATCTCCTATAATTAGCTCCTTTGAATGAGCATCTACATACTTCCATTCCTTGGGTAAGGAAATTTCGAAAGAAGATGCATCCAAGTTGCTATTTTAAGGAGGGGGTTCATTTAAATTCAAATTATCAAAACCAAGATCATCATCAAAAGCATTTTTCTTTAACTCAAAAATTTCATTAAAAACTATATGAATAGACTCTTCTATAACTAAGGTTCTTTTGTTAAAAACACGAAAAACCTTAGAAACGGAAGAGTAACCAAGAAAGATGCCTTCATCGGATTTAACATCAAATTTTCCTAAGGCATCCTTTTCATTAAAAATAAAGCATTTATAACCGAAAACTTTAAAATAAGAAACATTTAGTTTTTTGTTATTCCATAATTCATAGGGAGTTTTTGATAGAGATAGTCTTATTAGAACTCAATTCATGACATAGCAAGCCGTATTAACGGCTTCGGCCCAAAAATACTTAGGTAGACTGTATTCATTTAACATGGTTCTTGCCATGTCTTATAAATTTCTATTTTTTCTTTTAACTACCCTATTTTGTTAAGGATTTCTTGGAGTGGAGAAGTTGTGGTTATATCCATTAGATTCACAAAAACTTTGGAAGTCACGGTTTTGAAATTCGCCACCATGATCACTCCGAATTGATGAAATCATGAAGCCTTTTTCGTTTTGAGTAAGTTAATAAAATTTAGAGAAACATTTGAAACAATCATTTTTGTGAGCAAAGAAATAGGTCCAAGTGTATCTACTATAGTCATCTACAATTATGAAGGCATATCTGCTTCCTCCTAGACTCGTTGTGTCAATTGGTCCAAATAAGTCCAAATAGATCAATTGCAATGGTCTAGTGGTGCTAATTTGATTTTTTGGTTTGAAACTAGTTTTTATTTGTTTTCCTAATTGACGAGCATCACACACTTTGTCCTTAACAAACTTCATATTGGGAATCCCTCGTACTAACTCTCTAGATGAAATCTTAGATATTAGTTTCATACTTGCATGACCTAATATCCTATGCCAAAGCCAAGTATCATCATTTAAAGCAGAAAAGCACATTTCATTACTAAGTTCATCAAGGTTGATGGTGTAGACATTATTTTATTTTAAGGCAATCATTGATATGTTATTGTTTGGTTTTTCAATAATGCACATATTAGATTCAAATCTAATGATGTAACCTTTATCGCATAATTGACTAATGTTTAAGAGATTATGTTTTAATTTATCAACTAGTAACACATCATCAATTGAAAAACTTGATTTGTTACCTATGGTTCCCTTACCAATGATTTTACCTTTGTTGTTATCTCCGAAGGTGACATACCCTTCTTCGTTGCTAGTGAGCATAGAGAAATGAGATGGATCTCCGATCATGTGCCTTGAGCATCCACTATCTAGATACTATCTCTTACTCCTAGCTTGTGAGTTTGTCTACAAAAGAGGATGGTTTTTAGGTACCCATTTGATTTTGGGTGCCTCAAAAATTGATCTACTAATTTTGTCATTCATCATTGAATTATTTATAGTTCCTTTAGGAACTCATATCAACTTATATGGACTAATTTTATTAAATGGACATTTGTAAATAACATGTCCGGATTTATAACAAAAGTTACATTTCAAATGAGGTGAAACATGTAATGTGGGTCCTTTAATGAAGGTGGTAGGATTTTGGTGAGATCCTTTCACAAAACCAATTTCACTTCTATTTACGACGTGACCCTTATTTGCAAGGATCTTGTCCAAGCCTTTGCTACCGACCTTAAACTTGTTTAAGGTCTCCTTAAGTAGCAAATTCTTATTTTTTATTGCTTCTAAGTATTCACACTTAGAGCATGCAGGAGTTTGAAGACAATCAAGCTTATTTTATAGTAAGGCATGCTCTTTCTTTAATAGATTGAACTTCTTACTAATAGTTCTACACTCATCAAATAATTTGTGAAAAGCGATAGAAAATTCATCAAAAGATAAATCTTCATTAATTAAATCATATACCTCTCCTCCTAAAGCCATTAGTGCGAAGTTTGCCTCCTCTTTGTTGCTAGCTTCTTCATTCTCGGAATCACTTGAGTCGTCCCAAGTCGCTTTTAAAGCTTTATTCTTCTTCGATTGCTTCTTCTTGGCTTGGGGGTATTTATTTTTGAAGTGCCCCAACTTCTTGCATTCGTAGCATATTACTTGGTCTTTTTTATGTTCAAGTTTATTTTTGGAGTAATTTTTAAATTTGTTCTTTCTTATAAATTTTTAAAATTTTTGAGTTAAAAGTGTAATGTGTTGAATCTCGGATTTTGATGATAAAATCAATTGATAGGTTAATTGATCTAATCCATATTATTGAGTTAAGTGTGTAGGATTAACTACGATAACCAGAAAACATAAAGCAAGAATACCGGAGTCAAGTTCCATGGACGTTTAAGAGTCCGAAAAATCATCGGAGATGCTGCCGGAACCAACCGAGAAGAAATCAGAAACTTGTCGGAATTTTCGGAAGTTCGCTGAAGAGATCGTCGGAGGTTCACGGAGATCATCGAGAAGGCTCGGCTACTCGTTGAAATCGTCACAAGATCGGGAGCCTGCTGGGAGTCTGTCGGAAGAAACCCGAGAGCATATCGGAAGTCCGCCGGAAGTTCGTCGGATAGCTCGTCGGAACAAGACTCGACGTTGAAAACTTGCTTGGGATGTTTTGAGTTATGTAGTTCACATGTAATTAGGATTATGATTAAAAGATAATCCTATATCCTGGTTAGGGGCCAATTGGGCCTAAAATTAGATTTGGTTTGGGCTGAAATTAAAGCCCAACCTGTGAACCGAAGGGTCTGGCGGTGGCACCGCCAGACTGGGCGGTTGCACCGCCCAGCACCCGAGAGCCAGGCGGTGGCACCGCTTGGCTGGGCGGTGGCACCGTTAGTCCACTATCAGTGTCAGACATTGACAGGCTGGTGGCACCGCCAACATCAGGAACCAAAGAGAATTCAAATTTTGGAGCCCAAATTTGAATCCTCTTGAGGCTTATAAATACCCCTCAAATCTCAGCTGATATTACAACTTCTTGAGAAGCAATTGATTGAGAGAAAGGTCTTAGAAAAGTCTTAGCAAGTCTTGTTTTCAATTTGCTAGAGTGTTCACCTCCTTCTTTCTTGCTGAAAATTTGTAAGAGTGTGCACCGCTTGTAAAAAGTTGTAAGAGGGGTATTTGCCCTTCCCCTTCAAGAGATTTGCTAGTGGAAGGTGGGAGCCTCATCGAAGAGGGCCTCGCAAGTGGATGTAGGTCATTTGACCGAACCACTTTAAAATCGGCGTGATCTCTGGTTTGCATTTTATTATTGCTATTTACATTACTGCAAACCTTCTTACGTGCTTTATCTCCTTATTACCTTTGCTGCATAACTTTACGAATACGCTTTCAAGTTAAGCACTTCCAAGTTCGATTTTTATCGTACGAAAGATTTATCAAAACCGACGTTTTAATCAGCTGCACTAATTCACCCCCCCCTCTTAGTACCGCTCGGATCCTAACAATTGGTATCAGAGCGAGGCTCACTCTCATATTTGGTTTGATACCCAAGAGAGATGGCTTACTCTAGCATACATGAGGGTCATTCTATCACACGTCCACCTATGTTTAATGGGTCGGATTATACTTATTGGAAGACTCGTATGAGGATCTTCCTCATTTCCATGGATTTCGAGCTTTGGACTATTGTCGAAAACGGATTTCAAAAATCTTCTCTTCCGATGAGCGAATGGAATGAATCGGAGAAGAAGGTTTTTGCTCTAAACGCAAAGGCTATGAATGTCTTGTTTTGTGCACTAGACAAAAATGAATTTAATCGTGTTTTAATTTGTGATTCGGCTTTTGATATTTGGAGAACTCTTGAGGTCACTCATGAAGGCACTAGCCGAGTGAAAGAGTCCAAAATCAACATCCTTGTGCACTCTTACAAACTTTTCCGAATGAAACCAAGTGAGTCCATCGGAGACATGTACACCCGGTTCACAGATGTCATCAATGGACTCAAAGCTCTTGGTAAAGATTTTACTAACTTTGAACTAGTAACTAAAATCTTAAGATCCCTCCCTAAATGTTGGGATCCAAAAGTTACGGCCATTCAAGAGCCAAAGACCTTAAAACATTCCCTCTTGAAGAACTTATTGGGTCTCTAATGACCTATGAAATGACATGTCAAACTCATGACGAGCTCGAGAACCCCCTTCCAAAGAACAGAAAAGATATGACACTCACATCACAAGAAGATCACTTGAAAGGAACATCAAGTGATGAGGACAGTGATAATGACATTGCACTTTTGACTCAAAAATTTTAAAAATACTTAAGAAAGAACAAATTTAAAAATAATACAAAAAATAAATTTGAACACAAGCAGGACCAAGTGATTTGCTATGAGTGCAAAAAACCGGGACACTACAAGAACGATTGTCCTCAAGCCAAAAAGAGAACATCAAAGAAGAAGGCGCTCAAGGCAACGTGGGATGATTCAAGCGCGTCCGAAGAAGAGGAGTCCAACATCGAGCAAGTTGCTCATTACGCCCTAATGGCCATCGGAGAAGAGGTAACGGATTTAATTGATGCAGATTTACCTTATCATGAATTATTAAATGCCTTCCATGAGTTATTTGATCAATGTAAGACAATTAGTAGAAAATACAAATTGCTAAAAAAAAGAGCATGATAGTCTCACTTGTAATGTTGATAAATTAAAGACTGAATATCATGATAGTTTAGCTTCATGTATAAAATGCCATGATCTAGAAACTCTCCAAAAGGAGAACATGCTACTTAAGGACACATTGAAGAAATTCGAGGTTGGTAGCAAGTCTTTAAACATGATCCTTACAAATAAGGGTCATGTTCCTAAAAGAAGTGGAATCAGATTTGTGAGAAGTCCTTACCAAAATCCAACCACCTTCGTTAAAGGCCCTATCTTACATGTTTGGCACCAAAGCAATTGTAACTTTTGTTGCAAATATGGTCATAAAACTTATAAATGTCCATTCAAGAAAATTAGTCCGAATAAACTAATTTGGGTTCCTAAAGGAACCATTATCAATTCTATGCAATATGATGAACAAGTTAAATCAGTTTTTATGGCACCCAAAAGAAAATGGGTACCTAAAAATAATCTCTTCTTGTAGAAACATACACCATCACAAGCTAGGAGCAAGAGATGGTATCTAGATAGTGGATGCTCAAAACATATGATTGGAGATCCATCTCATTTCTCTATGCTCACTAGCAAAGAAGAAGGGTATGTCACCTTCGGAGACAACAACCAAGGCAAAATCATTGGCAAGGGAACCATAAGTAACAAATTAAAATTTTCTATTGATGATGTCTTACTAGTTGATGGATTGAAACATAATCTCTTGAGTGTTAGTCAATTATGCGATAAAAGTTATATCGTTAGATTTGAATCAAATGTGTGTATTATTGAAAAACCAAACCATAACATAACTATAATTGCATTAAAACAAAATAATGTCTACACCATCAACCTTGATGAATTAAGTAATGAAATGTGCTTGTCCGCTTTAAATGATGATGCTTGGCTTTGGCATAGGAGACTAGGCCATGCAAGCATGAAACTAATATCTAAGATCTCATTTAGAGAATTAGTGTGAGGAATTCCAAATATAAAGTTTATTAAGGACAAAGTATGCGATGCATGTCAACTAGGTAAACAAATAAAAACTAGTTTCAAACCAAAAACTCAAATTAGCACCACTAGACCATTACAATTGATTCATTTGGACTTATTTGAACTAATTGACATGACAAGTCTAGGAGGAAGCAAATATTCGTTTGTAATTATGGATGACTATACTAGATACACTTGGACCTATTTCTTAGCTCACAAAAGTGATTGTTTCAAGTGTTTCTCTAAATTTTGTAAACTCACTCAAAACGAAAAAGGTTTCATGATTTCATCAATTCGGAGTGATCACGGTGGCGAATTTCAAAACCGTGACTTTCAAAATTTTTGTGAAGTTAATAGATACAATCACAACTTCTCCACTCCGAGGAATCCCCAATAAAATGGAGTAGTTGAAAGAAAAAATAGAAATATACAAGAAATGGCAAGAACGATGTTAAATGAACATAGTCTACCCAAGTATTTTTGGGCCGAAGCCGTAAATATGACTTGCTACATCATGAATAGAGTCCTAATAAGACCATCCCTATCAAAAACTCCCTATAAATTATGGAATAACAAAAAACCAAATATATCCTATTTTAAAGTTTTCGGTTGTTAATGCTTTATTTTGAATGAAAGGGATGCCTTAGGAAAATTTGATGCTAAATCCGATGAAAGCATCTTTCTTGGTTACTCTTCCGTTTCTAAGGCTTTTCGGGCTTTTAACAAAAGAACCTTAGTAATAGAAGAGTATATTCATGTAGTTTTTAATGAAATTTCTAATTTAAAGAAAAATGATTTTGATGATGATCTTGGTCTTGATAATTTGAATTTAAATGAACCCCCTCCTCAAAACAGCAACTTGGATGCACCTTCTTCCGAAATTTCCTTACCCAAGGAATGGAAGTATATAGATGCTCATCCAAAGGAGCTAATTATAGGAGATACATCAAAAAGGTTTCAAACTCGTTCCTCTTTCAAGATTTTTTGTGCTAACACCGCCTTCCTTTCTCAAATCGAACCTAAATGCATTGACGAGGCCTTAAAAGATGATTTTTCGGTTATTGCAATGCAAGAGGAATTAAATCAAGTTGAGAGGAATAAGGTATGGAAGCTTGTTCCTAGACCTAGTGACCATTTAGTCATTGGTACTAAATGGGTCTTTAGAAACAAGCAAGACGAAAATGGTATCGTGGTTAGAAACAAGGCTAGATTAGTGGCCAAAGGTTTCAACCAAGAAGAAGGTATCGACTACGAAGAAACCTTTGCTCCTGTGGCAAGATTAGAAGCCATTAGGATGCTCCTTACCTATGCTAGTAGTAATAATTTTAAACTATTTCAAATGGATGTCAAAAGTGCCTTCTTGAATGGTTTTATTTCCGAAGAAGTATATGTCGAACAACCTCCCGGATTTGAAAATTCTCTTCTTCCTAATCATGTATTCAAATTGACTAAGGCTCTCTATGGCTTGAAACAAGCTCCTAGAGCTTGGTATGAAAGGCTTAGCTCCTTTCTTATTTTAAATAATTTTACCAAAGGCAGGGTTGATACTACATTGTTTATCAAACATTTTGAAAATAATTTTCTTATTGTGCAAATTTATGTTGACGATATTATTTTTGGCTCTTCGGATGAATCACTATGTGAATCATTTGCCAAATGTATGAGTCATGAATTTGAAATGAGTTTAATAGGTGAATTAACTTTCTTTTTAGGATTATAAATCAAACAACTTAGTGATGGTATATTTCTTAACCAATCTAAATATACATTAGAATTGTTAAAATGATTTAATATGGATAATTCAAAAGTAATAAACACCCTTATGAGTACTGCGACTAAGTTAGATATGGATGAAAATAGTGAAAATTTCGATCAAAAAACATATAGGGGAATGATAGGTAGTCTACTCTACCTCACTGCAACTAGACCGGATATTATGTTTAGTGCAGGACTTTGCGCTAGGTTTCAATCTAATCCTAAATTATCTCATCTTAAGAGTATTAAAAGAATATTTAGATATCTTAAAGGAACTCCAAATCTAGGATTGTGGTATCCAAAATCTAAAAAATTCGATTTAATAGCTTATGCAGATGCCGATTTTAGCAGATGCAGGATAGATAGAAAAAGTACATCCGGAACATACCAATTTTTAGGACATGCACTTGTTTCTTGGACTTCCAAGAAACAAAATTCAGTTGCATTATCTACGGCGGAAGCCGAATACATTGCTGCAAGTGCATGCTGTGCACAAGTTGTTTGGATGAAAAATACATTAGAAGACTATGGAATTCACTTTAAAAACATTCCCATAAAATGTGATAATACTAGTGCCATATGTCTTACTAAAAATCCAATTCAGCACTCTAGAACTAAGCACATTGACGTTAGGCATCATTTCATACGCGATCATGTCCTTAACAATAATGTTGTTCTAGAATTCATTGACACAAAGCATCAATTAGCAGATATATTTACAAAAGCTTTGGATGAAGACCAATTTGAATTCATTAGAAGGGAATTAGGTATGTTAAATTGTCTCTAAGAATAAACTTGTTTGAATGGATTTTCCGTAAAGTTTTTCATCCTCTCTCCGTTCCTCGGTGAATTTGATCCTTCTCCTTTGATTTAAGATGACATATTGAAGTACAACTCATTATCTTAACCTATCTTGAGTCAGACATCTATGAAAAACAAAAGGGGGAAGAAAAGTTTTTTTTCCTTCTTCCGCAGCATGCTAGCGGTGGCATCGCCAGAATCGGCGGTAGCACCGCCTGAGCGCTCGGGCGCCAGGCGGTGGCACCACTCGGTTTGGCGGTGGTACCGCCCGAGACACCCTTTAAAAACCAAAGGGTTAGGGCCGGCGGTGACACCGCCCTCAACCCGTGAAGGCCTCCCTCAAACTCTCACAAAATCTTCCTAACTCTCATTCTAACCTCTAGAAGTCTTGGAGAGGGATTCTTCTTGGTCCAAACTCTCCATCCTCCAAGAAACACTCCATAAGGTAAAATCTTTCCTTCCTCTTCTTGTTTTACCTACTCATTACAATTTCATTTTTTTACATAAGGTAAAATCCTTTTCCCTTTTGATCTTTTTGTCTAGATAATGGCTCCTAAAAGATCAAAAGGGAAAAGGATTGAAGGAGATTCATATGACCACGATCTTTTTAGATCCAAAGAAGAGGCCCTTAGGTTTCCAAAATTTGAAACAAGATATATCCATAAGGGTAAACACGTTGATCTCGATGAACTAGGAGACTTAGAACCCATTAGGTGGTTTGCTCATCTAGAGGCCCTACCTCTCATACAAATAGATGAACCAATTTATCCTAGGTTAGTTAGGCTCTTTTATGCAAACCTATGGGTAGATAACGATAGCCTAAGTACTTACCTTTTAGGAACACAAATTAGGATTACTGATAATACTATTTGTGAACTAATTGGAATCACTGAAAAAGATAGGGGCTGCTATTTTAAAGGTAAATGGGATGTTAATATAATCGGAGCAACCTACACCGAAGCTGTCGAAACTATTTTTGCAAACTCGGACCTCGAAATAATACCCAAGAGTTGCGAACACTTACTACCTTTTAACTCTAAGATTCTTCATCATATCATAACAAGCATACTATTCCCTAAGCAATTTCATCTTGATGAAATGAGTCTAATAGAGATAAGCACCATGTATTGGATTATGACCGGTCAACATAATTGTTTTGGATACTCAATACGGCAACACATGCAGGATATTATAGCTAAAGATACGATGTTGCCATATGGGGGGTTAATCACTAGATTTCTTCGTGCCTATGACATTTGCATCCCACCCGATGAAGAAACAATTCAAAGTGATAGATATAACATCATCAATAAAAATCTACTAAAAAGACTTAGGTGCACATTTAATAATGGAATATGGGTAAGGCAACCTAGAAGGACTGATCCTATTCCTCCACCGGTAGAACAACCAGAAACACCAATTTTTAGGGGAAATGAATCTCCTCCTCCTAGTCCCTTTGACGCAGCACCTTCAGCTCTTGTTTCATCCTCTGAAGGACTCATTATGGCAGAACTGTCTCAGATCAAATTCCAACAAGACCAACTCAAATCGCAACAAGAACAAATTCAACTCCAACAAATTGAAATTTTGAAGGAACTACGACAAATGAATCAAAAAATAGATGTTATGTATCAGCACTATGGATTACCTCCTAAGGATTAATTGATGTATCTTTTTATTCTGTTCTGTTTACTCTTAATATCAAGTTCGAAGCTTGTCATCTTTTGAACAAAACTGAACCTTCTTCTTAGATGTATTTTTAAAAATGCTGGATATATGCTGATTTTTTTTTTCTTGATGAATGTTTGTTTTAGATGTATTCTGGATAAATATTTTTAGTAAATTTGAATGATTAATCTTAATGCTGGATTTTTTCTCTAATAATTTTATGATTACAAATTGTGTGCTTCAAAGTCTCATCTCCTTTTTGTTGATGACAAAGGGGGAGAAAAGTGATGACTTGTACCATTTTGATAGCATGACTTATATGAATTGCAAAAGCTTGTGTGATATGGATGTGATATGAATTGCAAAATTAATTGATCATATTGAAAGCATGCCTTACATCTATATCATGAAATTCATGTTGAAAATCTTTATCTCCTGTCATAGTAAAAATCGTCCCTTATCAATTGACTTATGATTTTCATCGAAATTTCGTATTTACTATTGCTTAATGAGAATAACGATAATTTCGTATTCAATGGGATGGAATTCAAGTGTTTTTATCTTCTCATAATATGATATATAGAAAGGGGAGTTATGTTTAACTCCGTCATCAATTGATTGTCATCATCAAAAAGGGGGAGATTGTTGAATCTCGGATTTTGATGATAAAATCAATTGATGGGTAAATTGATCTAATCCATATTATTGAGTTAAGTGTGTAGGATTAACTATGATAACTAGAAAACATAAAGCAAGAATACCGGAGTCAAGTTCGATGGACGTTTAAGAGTCCGAAGAATCCTCGGAGATGCTGCCGGAACAAATCGAGAAGAAATCAGGAACTTGTCGGAATTTTCAAAAGTTCGCTGAAGAGATCGTCGGAGGTTCGCGGAGATCACTGAGAAGGCTCGGCTACTCGTTGAAGTCGTCACAAGATCGGGAGCCTGCTGGGAGTCCGTCGGAAGAAACCCGAGAGCATATCGGAAGTCCGCCGGAAGTTCGTTGGATAGCTCGCAGGAACAAGACTCGACATTGAAAACTTGCTTGGGATGTTTTGAGTTATGTAGTTCACATGTAATTAGGATTAGGATTAAAAGATAATCCTATATCCTGGTTAGGAGCCAACTGGGCCTAAAATTAGATTTGGTTTGGGCTGAAATTAAAGCCCAACCTGTGAACCGAAGGGTCTAGCGGTGGCACCACCAGACTGGGCGGTTGCACCGCCCAGCACCCGAGAGCCAAGCGGTGGCACCGCTTGGCTGGGCGGTGGCACCGTCAGTCCACTGTCAGTGTCAGACACTGACAAGCGGTGGCACCGCCAACATCGGGAACCAAAGAGAATTCAAATTTTGGAGCCCAAATTTGAATCCTCTTGAGGCCTATAAATACCCCTCAAATCTCAACTGAGATTACAACTTCTTGAGAAGCAATTGATTGAGAGAAAGGTCTTAGAAAAGTCTTAGCAAGTCTTATTTTCAATTTGCTAGAGTGTTCACCTCCTTCTTTCTTACTGAAAATTTGTAAGAGTGTGAACCGCTTGTAAAAAGTTGTAAGAGGGGTATTTGCCCTTCCCCTTCAAGAGATTTGCTAGTGGAAGGTGGGAGCTGTTGAATCTCGGATTTTGATGATGTAATCAATTGGTGGATTAATTGATCTAATCCATATTATTGAGTTAAGTGTGCAGGATTAACTACGATAACCAGAAAACATAAAGCAAGGATACCGGAGTCGAGCTCGATGGACGTTTAAGAGACCGAAGAATCATCGGAGATGCTGCCGGAACCATCCGAGAAGAAATCGGGAACGTGTCGGAAGTTCGCCGAAGAAATCGTCGGAGGCTCGCGGAGATCACCAAGAAGGCTCGGCTACTCATTAAAGTCATCACAAGTTCGGGAGCTTGCTAGAAGCCCGTCGGCAGAAAGTTCGTCGGAAAGCTCGCTAGAACAAGACTCGATGTTCGCGGTTGAAAATTTGCTTAGGACGTGTTTTGGTTATGTAGTCCACTTGTAATTAGGATTAGGATTAAGAGATAATCCTATATCCTGGTTAGGGGCCAACTGGGCCCAAAGTCAGAGTTGGTTTAGGCTAAAAATTAAGCTAAACCAGCGAACTAGAGAGCCAAGATTGAAGCCCAACTAGTGGCTGAAAACACTATAGTCGGGCTGAAATCACTGTAGGCGGTGGCACCGCCTAGCTGGGCGGTGACACCTCCTTGGCTGGGCGGTTGCACCGCCCAGCACCCGAGCGCTGGGCGGTGGCACCGCCTGGCTGGGCGGTGGAACCGCCAGCACCGGGAACCCTAAGAGAATTCAAATTTTGGAGCCCAAAATTTGAACCCTCTTGAGGCCTATAAATACCCCTCAAATCTCAACTGATGTTACAACTTTTGAGAAGCATTTTGATTGAGAGAAAAGTCTTAGAAAGTCTTAGCAAGTCTTGTTTTCAATTTGCTAGAGAGTTCTCCTCCTTCTTTCTTATTGAATATTTGTAAGAGGTAGAGCTGCTTGTAAAAGGTTGTAAGAGGGGTGTTTACCCTTCCATTTCAAGAGACTTACTAGTGGAAGGTGGGAGCCTCATCGAAGAGGGGCCTCGCAAGTGGAGTAGGTCATTTGACCGAACCACTCTAAAAATCGGCGTAATCTCTGGTTTGCTTTTTATTATTGTCATTTACATTACTGCAAATCTTCTTACTGCTTTAGTTCCTTATTACTCTTGCTGCGCAACTTTAAGAACACGCCTTCAAGTTAAATTTCTCAAGTTTCGTTCTTAACGTACGAAAGATTTTATTAAAATCGAAGTTTTAATCCGCTGCACTAATTCACTCCCCCCCTCTTAGTGCCGCTCCGATCCTAACAAGTGGTATCAGAGCAAGGTTATCTCTCATATTTGGTTTAATACCCAAGAGAGATGGCTTACTCCGGCATGCAAGAGGGCCATTCTATTGCACGACCACCTTTGTTTAATGGGTCGGATTACACATATTGGAAGACTCGCATGAGAATCTTCCTCATTTCTATGGACTTTGAGCTTTGGTCTATTGTCGAGAATGGATTTCAAAAATCTTCTCTTCCGATGAGCGAATGGAATGAATCGGAGAAGAAGGTTTTTGCTTTAAATGCAAAGGCTATGAATGCCTTGTTTTGTGCATTAGACAAAAACGAATTTAATCGTGTTTCAATGTGTGATTCGGCTTTTGATATTTGGAGAACTCTTGAGGTCACTCATGAAGGCACTAGCCGAGTGAAAGAGTCCAAAATCAACATCCTTGTGCACTCTTACGAACTTTTCCGAATGAAACCAAGTGAGTCCATCGGAGACATGTACACCCGGTTTACGGATGTCATCAATGGACTCAAAGCTCTTGGTAAAGATTTTACTAACTTTGAACTAGTAACTAAAATCTTAAGATCCCTCCCTAAAAGTTGGGATCCAAAAGTTACGGCCATTCAAGAGGCCAAAGACCTTAAAGCATTCCCTCTTGAAGAACTCATTGGGTCTCTAATGACCTACGAAATGACATGTCAAGCTTATGACGAGCTCGAGAACCCCCTTCCAAAGAACAGGAAGGATATTGCACTCAAATCACAAGAAGACCACTTGAAAGGAACATCAAGTGATGAGGACAGTGACAATGACATTGCACTTTTGACTCAAAAATTTAAAAAATATTTAAGAAAGAACAGATTTAAAAATAATATAAAAAATAAATTTGAACAAAAGAAGGACCAAGTGATTTGCTATGAATGCAAAAAACCGGGACACTATAAGAACGATTGTCCTCAAGCCAAAAAGAGAACATCAAAGAAGAAGGCATTCAAGGCAACGTGGGATGATTCAAGCGCATCCGAAGAAGAGGAGTCCAACACCGAGCAAGTTGCTCATTACGCGCTAATGGCATTAGGAGAAGAGGTATGTGATTTATTTAATGAAGATTTATCTTTTGAAGAACTATCTATCGCTTTTCATGAATTATTTGATGAATGTAGAACTGTTAGCAAGAAGTTAAGTATCTTAAAGAAAGAGCATGCTTTGCTACAAGATAAGTTTGATAGTCTTCAAACTCCTCCATGCTCTAAGTGTGACCACTTAGAAGCAATAAAAAATGAAAATTTGCTTCTTAAGGAAACCTTAAACAAGTTTAAGATTGGTAGCAAAGGATTAGATATGATCCTTGCACACAAGGGTCACATCGCAAATAGAAATGGAATTAGATTTGTAAAAGGATTACATCAAAATCCTACCACTTTCATAAAAGGACCTACATTACATGTTTCCTCTTATATGAAATGCAACTTTTGTTGCAAATCCGGACATATTGCCTACAAATGCCCATTTAGGAAAATTAGTTCACAAAAATTAATATGGGTTCCTAAAGGAACTATAAAGAATTCAATCATAAATAACAAAGTTAGTGGGTCAATTTTTGAGGCACCCAAAATCAAATGGGTACCTAAAAATCATCCTCTTTTGTAGACAAACCCACAAGCTAGGAGCAAGAGATGGTATTTCGATAGTGGATGCTCAAGACATATGACTGGAGATCCATCTCATTTCTCTATGCTCACTAGCAAAGAAGAAGGGTACGTTACCTTCGGAGACAACAACAAGGGCAAAATCATTGGCAAGGGAACTATTGGTAACAAATTTAATTTTTCCATTGATGATGTCTTACTAGTTGATGGATTGAAACATAATCTCTTGAGTATTAGTCAACTATGCGATAAAGGTTACATCGTTAGATTTGAATCAAATATGTGCATTATTGAAAAACCAAATCATAACATGACTATGATTGCTTTAAAACAAAATAATGTCTATACCATCAATCTTGATGAACTAAGTAATGAAATGTGCTTCTCCGCCGTAAATGATGATGCTTGGCTTTGGCATAGGAGATTAGGCCATGCAAGCATGAAAACAATATCTAAGATCTCATCTCAAGAATTAGTACGAGGAATTCCAAATATAAAGTTTATTAAGGACAAAGTATGTGATGCATGTCAACTAGGCAAACAAATAAAAACAAGCTTCAAACCAAAAAATCAAATTAGCACTACTAGACCATTACAATTGATCCATTTGGACTTATTTGGACCAATTGATACAACAAGTCTAGGTGGAAGCAAATATGCCTTTGTGATTGTGGATAACTACTCTAGATACACTTGGACCTATTTCTTAGCTCACAAAAGTGATTGCTTCAAGTGTTTCTCTAAATTTTGTAAACTCACTCAAAACGAAAAAGGCTTCATGATTTCATCAATTCGGAGTGATCACGGTGGTGAATTCCAAAATCGTGACTTTCAAAATTTTTGCGAAAGTAATGGGTACAATCACAACTTCTCAACTCCAAGAAATCCTCAACAACATGGAGTAGTTGAAAGGAAAAATAGAAACCTACAAGAAATGGCAAGAACTATGTTGAATGAACAGAGTTTACCTAAGTACTTTTGGGCCGAAGCCGTAAATACGGCTTGCTATATCATGAATAGAGTCCTAATAAGACCATCCTTATCCAAAACTCCCTATGAATTATGGAATAACAAAAAACCAAACATCTCCTATTTTAAAGTTTTTGGTTGTAAATGCTTTATTTTAAATGAAAGGGATGCCTTAGGAAAATTTGATGCTAAATCCGATGAAGGCATCTTTCTTGGTTACTCTTCCGTTTCTAAAGCTTTTCGGGTTTTTAATAAAAGAACTTTAGTAATTGAAGAGTCTATTCATGTAGTTTTTAATGAAGTTTCAAATTTAAAGAAAAATAATTTTGATGATGATCTTGGTTTTGATAATTTGAATTTGAATGAACCCCCTCCTCAAAATAGCAACTTGGATGCACCTTCTTCCGAAATTTCCTTACCTAAGGAATGGAAGTATATAGATGCTCATCCAAAGGAGCAAATTATAGGGGATACATCTAAAGGGGTTCAAACTCGTTCCTCTTTCAAGAATTTTTGTGCTAATGCCGCCTTCCTTTCTCAAATCGAACCTAAATGCATTGACGAGGCCATAAAAGATGATTTTTGGGTTATTGCAATGCAAGAGGAATTGAATCAATTTGAGAGGAATAAGGTATGGAAGCTTGTTCCTAGACCAAGTGACCACTTAGTCATAGGTACTAAGTGGATCTTTAGAAACAAGCAAGACGAAAATGGTATCGTGGTTAGAAACAAGGCTAGATTAGTGGCCAAAGGTTTCAACCAAGAAGAAGGTATCGATTACGAAGAAACCTTCGCTCCCGTGGCTCGATTAGAAGCCATAAGGATGCTCCTTGCCTATGCTAGTAGTAATAATTTTAAACTATTTCAAATGGATGTCAAAAGTGCTTTCTTGAATGGTTTTATTTCCGAAGAAGTATATGTCGAACAACCTCCCGGATTTGAAAATACTCTTTTTCTTAATCATGTATTCAAATTGACTAAGGCTCTCTATGGCTTGAAACAAGCTCCTAGAGCTTGGTATGAAAGGCTTAGTTCCTTTCTTATTTTAAATAATTTTACCAAAGGCAAGGTTGATACTACATTGTTTATTAAACATTTTGAAAATAATTTTCTTATTATGCAAATTTATGTTGACGATATTATTTTTGGCTCTTCGGATGAATCACTATGTGAATCATTTGCCAAATCTATGAGTCATGAATTCGAAATGAGTTTAATGGGGGAATTAACTTTCTTTTTAGGATTACAAATCAAACAACTTAAGGATGGTATATTTATTAACCAATCTAAATACACATTAGAATTGTTAAAACGATTTAACATGGATAATTCAAAAGCAATAAACACCCCTATGAGCACTGCGACTAAGTTAGATATGGATGAAAATAGTGAAAATTTCGATCAAAAAACATATAGGGGAATGATAGGTAGTCTACTCTACCTTACCGCGACTAGACCGGATATTATGTTTAGTGTAGGACTTTGTGCTAGGTTTCAATCAAATCCTAAATTATCTCATCTCAAAAGTGTTAAAAGAATATTTAGGTATCTTAAAGGAACTCCAAATTTAGGATTATGGTATCCAAAATCTGAAAAATTTGATTTAATAGCCTATGCAGATGCCGATTTTGGCGGATGCAGAATAGATAGAAAAAGTACATCCGGAACATGCCAATTTTTAGGACATGCACTTGTTTCTTGGACTTCCAAGAAACAAAATTCAGTTGCACTATCTACGGCAGAAGCCGAATACATTGCTGCAAGTGCATGTTGTGCACAAGTCATTTGGATGAAAAATACATTAGAAGACTATGGAATTCACTTTAAAAATATTCCCATAAAATGTGATAATACTAGTGCCATATGTCTTACTAAAAATCCAATTCAGCATTCTAGAACTAAGCACATCGACGTTAGGCATCATTTCATACGCGATCATGTCCTTAACAATAATGTTGTTCTAGAATTCATTGACACAAAGCATCAATTAGCAGATATATTCACAAAAGCCTTGAATGAAGACCAATTTGAATTCATTAGAAGGGAATTAGGTATGTTAAATTGTCCCTAAACAATAAACTTGTTTGATTGGATTTTCCGTAAAGTTTTTCATCTTCTTTCTATCTCTCATTCTCTTTCAAATTCCATATGACATGTTGTGAAATCTCGAAATCGACTTTGATGACTTATTATGAATTTCAAGTTAGCGATTTGATTTAAATAAGTTTTATCTAAATCATAATCTTGATCTTGCAAAATTGGAATCACAAATAATATCTTTTGGCATTCATGAATTGATACTTACAAATATGAAAGTATTGGCATTCATGACTTGAATTTGATTGAAACATTGTATGCTTAAATTAATCATTCTCCTATGTTTCAAAAATTCTTTAAATGCCTTATGTGATGATTAAAAAGTAATGTTGAGATTTTCATTAATTTGACGATTTGAATGAGTTTGTATTCGAATTATGATCTTGACTTCGTGAAATTACTACTTGAATTTTTTTATCCCAATCTCTCTCTTATACATCTACAATTTCTGTTATTCATAGAAAGAAGAGATTAGATAATATGAATGCATGCTGAATTTTCCTCTAAAATGAACTCTGCGTAAATAGTTTTGCATACTTAATTTTCAATGATAAAATCGTTGTATGACAAAATATGTGCTTAAGTCTCATTTTCCTTTTTGTTGATGACAAAGGGGGAGAAAAGTGATGACTTATATCATTCTTAATAGCATGACAAAATATGAATTGCAAAATCCTTGAGAAAAGTGATCGATCGATGATTATCTTATATGCCTTGCAAAATCCTTGAAAATATCGTAAGATTGATTGATCATATTGAATGCATGTCTAAAATGTATAATCATGCAATTCAAGTTGAAAATCTTTATCTCTTGTCATAGTAAAATTTGTCTCTTATCTTTCGACTTGAAAAAGATTTTCATCAAAGTTTCGCATTTACATTATGCTTAATGAGAATAACGATAAGTTCTACGGTTAGAGCTTATCGGTTTATACTTGAATTCAATGATGAAATTCAAGTGTTTTATCTTCTCATAATATGGCATATAGATAGGGGGAGTTACGTTTAACTCCGTCATCAATTGATTGTCATCATCAAAAAGGGGGAGATTGTTGAATCTCGGATTTTGATGATGTAATCAATTGGTGGGTTAATTGATCTAATCCATATTATTGAGTTAAGTGTGCAGGATTAACTACGATAACCAGAAAACATAAAGCAAGGATACCGGAGTCAAGCTCGATGGACGTTTAAGAGACCGAAGAATCATCGGAGATGCTGCCGGAACCATCCAAGAAGAAATCGGGAACGTGTCGGAAGTTCGCCGAAGAAATCGTCGGAGGCTCGCGGAGATCACCAATAAGGCTCGGCTACTCATTAAAGTCATCACAAGTTCGGGAGCTTGCTAGAAGCCCGTCGGCAGAAAGTTCGTCGGAAAGCTCGCCAGAACAAGACTCGACGTTCGCGGTTGAAAATTTGCTTAGGACGTGTTTTGGTTATGTAGTCCACTTGTAATTAGGATTAGGATTAAGAGATAATCCTATATCCTGGTTAGGGGCCAACTGGGCCCAAAGTCAGAGTTGGTTTAGGCTAAAAATTAAGCTAAACCAGCGAACTAGAGAGCCAAGATTGAAGCCCAACTAGTGGCTGAAAACACTGTAGTCGGGCTGAAATCACTGTAGGCGGTGGCACCGCCTAGCTGGGCGGTGACACCTCCTTGGCTGGGCGGTTGCACCGCCCAGCACCCGAGCGCTGGGCGGTGGCACCGCCTGGCTGGGCGGTGGAACCGCCAGCACCGGGAACCCTAAGAGAATTCAAATTTTGGAGCCCAAAATTTGAACCCTCTTGAGGCCTATAAATACCCCTCAAATCTCAGCTGAGGTTACAACTTTTGAGAAGCATTTTGATTGAGAGAAAAGTCTTAGAAAGTCTTAGCAAGTCTTGTTTTCAATTTGCTAGAGAGTTCTCCTCCTTCTTTCTTATTGAATATTTGTAAGAGGTAGAGCTGCTTGTAAAAGGTTGTAAGAGGGGTGTTTACCCTTCCATTTCAAGAGACTTGCTAGTGGAAGGTGGGAGCCTCATCGAAGAGGGGCCTCGCAAGTGGAGTAGGTCATTTGACCGAACCACTCTAAAAATCGGCGTAATCTCTGGTTTGCTTTTTATTATTGTCATTTACATTACTGCAAATCTTCTTACTGCTTTAGTTCCTTATTACTCTTGCTGCGCAACTTTAAGAACACGCCTTCAAGTTAAATTTCTCAAGTTTTGTTCTTAACGTACGAAAGATTTTATTAAAATCGAAGTTTTAATCCGCTGCACTAATTCACCCCCCCCCTCTTAGTGCCGCTCCGATCCTAACAGGAGCCTCATCGAAGAGAGCCTCGCAAGTGGATGTAGGTCATTTGACCGAACCACTTTAAAATCGGCGTGATCTCTGGTTTGCATTTCATTATTGCTATTTACATTACTGCAAACCTTCTTACGTGCTTTATCTCCTCATTACCTTTGCTGCATAACTTTACGAATACGCTTTCAAGTTAAGCACTTCCAAGTTCAATTTTTATCGTACGAAAGATTTATCAAAACCGATGTTTTAATCAGCTGCACTAATTCACCCCCCCCTCTTAGTGCCGCTCCGATCCTAACATAATGTCATCGTCATTGTCCTCATCACTTGATGTTCCTTTCAAGTGGTCTTCTTGTGTTCTAAGTGTCATATCCTTCCTGTTCTTTGGAAGGGGATTCTCGAGCTCTTTATGAGCATGTCACGTCATTTTTTAAGTCATTAGAGACCCAATAAGTTCTTCGAGAGGAAATATTTTAAGGTCCTTGGCCTCTTGAATGGCTGTATCTTTTGGATCCTAATTCTTTGGAAGGGATCTTAAAATTTTAGTTACTAGTTCAAAGTTAGAAAAACCTTTACCAAGAGCTTTGAGTCCATTAATGACATCCGTGAAACAGGTGTATATGTCTCCGATGGACTCACTTGGTTTTATCTGGAAATGTTCGTAAGAATGCATAAGAATTTTGATTTTGGACTCTTTCACTCAGCTAATGCCTTCATGAGTGACCTCAATAGTTCTGCAATTATCAAAAGCCGAATCACAAATCAAAACGCGATTAAATTCATTTTTGTCAAGTGCATAAAACAAGGCATTCATAGCCTTTACGTTTAAAGCAAAAACCTTCTTCTCCGATTCATCCCATTCGCTCATCGGAAGAGAAGATATTTGAAATCTATTTTCGATAATATTCCAAAGCTCAAAATCCATAGAAATAAGGAAGATCCTCATACGAGTCTTCCAATACGTGTAATCTGACCCATTAAACATAGGCGGACGTGTAATAGAGTAACCCTCTTACATGTCGAAGTAAGCCATCTCCCTTGGGTATTAAACCAAATATGAGAGTGAGCCTCTCTCTAATACCAATTGTTAGGATCAGAGCGGCATTAAGAGGGGGGGGGGGGGGGGGGTGTGGGGTGAATTAGTGCATCGGATTAAAACTCGTAAGTTTAAAATCAATTTTGTAAATGTGTAGAGATTTCAATTCGACGAAGGATAACTTAGCTAAAATAGCTCGAGTAAAGGTGGTCAAGAGTAGGGAGATAAAAATCGAATGATTTGCCGCTAAATAGAGAAATGGTTCAGAAAATTAAACACTCACACATTCAAGGAACACCACGATGTATAGTGGTTCAATCAAATGACCTACATCCACTTTCGAAGCCTTCTTCCATGAGACTCCCAACTTTCACTAGCAAATCACTTTGAAGGGGAAGGACAAAATACCCCTCTTACAACCTTCTTACAAGTGGTTCATACTCTTACAGATTTTTTCCAAAGAGAAAGAGGGAGGTGAACACTTAAACTATTAAAAACAAAACTTTGCTAGAGTTTTTTCTCACTCTCTAACTTCTCAAAAACATGTGTTCTCTACTGAGAATTGAGGGGTATTTATAGGCCCCAAGAGGATTCAAATTTGGGCTCCAAATTTGAATTACTTTTGGGTTTCCCGGTGTTGGCGATGCCACCGCTTGTCAGTGGTGGTGCCACCGCCTGTTAGTGTCTGACACTAATAGTGTATTGGCGGTGCCACCATCAGACCTCTCGGGTTCTAGGCGGTGTCACCACCCAGTTCGACGGTGCCATCGCCTGGACTATTCCAGCTCACTGGTTGGGCTCCAAACTTGGCCCAAACCAGTCCAAACTCAGGCCCAATTGGCCCATAACCAGGTTATATGATTAACCCTTAATCCTAACCTAAATTATATGAAAACTATGAAATTAAGACATAGCCCTAAGCAAATTTTTAACCGGCAACGTCGAGTTTCCTTCCGACGAGCTTTCCAGCGAACTTCCGGCGGACTTCCGATACACCCTCAGATTTCTTCCAATGGACTCCCAGCAGGCTTTTGGTCTTATGGTGAGTTCAACGAATCTTTGGAAAGTATCCAAACCTTCTCAGTGATCTCCGTGAACCTCCGATGATCTTTTCAGTGGACTTTCGAAAACTTCGACAAGTCCCTGATTCTTTCTCGGTTGGTTCCAACAGCACTACCGACGATTCTTCGGACTTTCGGTGGACTCTCGAACACCCATCGAACTTGACTCCAGTAAACTTACTTTATGTCTTCAAGTTATCGTAGTTAATCTTGCATATTTAACTCAATAATATGGATTAGATCAATTAACCCATCAATTAACTTCATCATCAAAATCCGAGATTCAACACCTTTAACCAGGGATGAGAGGGGTATTTATAGGCTTCAAGTTAATTCAAACTTGGAGCCTAGAAATATCTCAACCCAGGTTCCCCGGGCACGAGCGGTACCACTGCTTGCATTGGGCAGTACCACCGCCCAATGTCAGTCTGGTCTGGTGGTACCACTGCCTGGGGGGCAGTGCTGGGGGATACCATTGCCTGGCACCCTGCCAGGGGTGGTACAACCGCCCAGACTAGCGGTACCACCACCTGACACAGTCTCGAAGACTGTGCCACGATGGTGAGACATCTTGGGCCACTATTTGAGCTTCTTATTGGGCCCAACACAGTTCTTACATTGGCCTATCTGGCCCATAATTGGGTTGGCCCAATCCAAGCCCAATTATGCTGCTAACTATGATTCCTAAGATATATTCTAAGTTAAACTAAGTTCGTAAGTCTATTCTTTTGGCGATCTTCTTGCAAACTTCCGACGATCTCTCGGTAATGTTCCGGCGGACTCCCGGCAAACTCTTGGACTTACGACGATCCTCTTGGCGAGTTCCAATGAGTTTCTCTAGCAAGCTCTGAGATTTCTCGACTGGTTCCTCCAGAACTTCCGACAAACATCTGTACTTCCGATGAACTCTCGAACTTCCAACAATGTCGCGTCCTTGACTCCGGGACTTCATTTTGCTTCATGCCTTGCTATCATAGTTAATCCTACACATGTAAAATGCACTTCGATCTAGACAATTAATACTAAGCAATAATCATATTGTCCAGCATGTCATTGGTCCCTCGACGCTTAATCCGATTCGTCGGTGCATCGTCCTCTCCTGCGGCTTATTGCCAAATCGGCCAATTGACTCTACAACTCTGATATCCTTGGCGTAATGTTTGCTCTTCTTGGCCCGATGCCCAAATCCATGGCCTGAAGCCTTCTGTCAATATGTCGACTGATCTACCGGCCCGACATCCGATCTTCTGACATGTTCCTCCGGCCTAACATGATTTTTCCTACCTTAATTGTCTCATCCTGATCGAAGCATCCTATGTCACTCAAAACACAGATTAAAACATCAACATAATTATCAATTGGTTTCATCATTAAAATACGAGATTCAATATCATCTACTCTTGGTGTCATTAGAGGAATATCCCATGTGTTAGATGAATCCCTAGCTAGGGTCATTCGGATTGAGAGAGAAAGAGTTCTCCGGGAGAATCCGATCAGAGGGAGACTCGAGTAGAACCATATGGGTCTAACAACACCATACCCGGTGTATGATCTCTGGGATATTAGATAGATGAAGGACTATAGGTATATGATAACTGAGAACAGATAGGTCCAAAGGATTGAATTCCCTTGTATCATTTGGGGGCTACGGCGTAGTTGCCTAGTACATCCACAGTCAATGAGTGAGTGAATTATTATGAGGATAATAATTCACTGAGCCAGAATGAGTTCTAATAGGCATGACTCATAGCCAGCTTAATATTGCTAGTCATAGGTGCCCTACAAGTCAATCACGTGAGTGATGACACGTGTGACTTGACACGTGATCTTTTTGCTTATTATTATTATTTGGCATTTTATCACTTTATATTGCCTATTATATAAATATATTGTGATATCCATAGATCTGTAAAATAAAAATTGGATTATGATGAGATCATGATAATAAGACCGATTTGTCATTAAACACATATCCTAAATAATCCCGATCATAGGTTACTCTAGCGGGACATCGAGATAATCGGGTAAACTTGTGTGATGTATACCCGTCCATATAATAGATGCAGCTGGTCTCATAGTTGTTCATGTGGGGACATAAGGGATATAGTGTAGTGCTCATTGGAGAATAAGTTCACTAATTGATCCGCTCATGGAATGTTGGATGGTTGATGATACCTTATTGTCAAATAATGATTCTATCATCCCAATGAAGTATCTGGTCCTTAGACTTGAGATACCAATGATGTCCTATATGAGTACTCCACTCTTTGATACTAGATTTATAGGTCTGGAGGTTCCAGATCTAGCACAGTTAGTCATCAAGAGTGGTATCCAACCTTACGAGGGCTTTTGAGTGTCAATAGAGGATCATCCACTCTTGGTGTTATATGAGGAATATCTCATGTGTTCTTGCTCAGACAAATCCCAAGCTAGGGTCATTTGGATTAAGAGAGAAAGAGTTCTCTGGGAGAATCCGATTAGAGTGTGACTTATGTAGAAACTGTATGAGCCTGACAGCACCATGCCCGGTATACGATCTCTAGGATATTAGATGGATCAGGGACTATAGGTACATGATAACTAAGGATAGATATGTCCAAAGGATTGGATTCCCCTATATCGTTTGGGGACTACAGCATAGTGGCTTAATACGTCTATAGTCAATGAGTCGAGTGAATTATTATGGAGATGATAATTCACACATATGGTAGGTGTTGCGATGAGTAGAGGTTCAAATATGAGATATTCGTTGAAGCCCCTATCTTATTGGATATCCAATAAGCCCCTAAATTATTGGATCATATGGATGAGATTCAATAAGAGCTAATAAAAGATTATTGGATAGAGACCCACTAATCTAAGAGGCTTTGGGAGTTGGATGGAGATCTAGTACCCAATATGGTAGGATCCATTAGGGTTAAGTTGACAAAGGACCTCTATAAATAGGAGAGAACCAAAGACCCATGAGCTAGAGATTCTTTTTGGTTATCTCCTATTCTCCTCTCTCCCTCTCCTCCTCATACTATAGCCCCTATTTGGGGCGTATGGACAGCAAGAAGGGGCAGCCCCTTCTTGATTACATGGTACGTACGAGGAAGAGTTTTGGGCAGCGATTTGAGGAGCATCTTCGTAGCCCCTACCGTGTGGATCATTGATAGAGAGGTGAATAGTTGACTTCCTTCATCCTCTCCTATAGATCTGTAGGTTTTCAGGGATATACGATCTCCTTAGCTAATTCTCTTATGCATAGTTTTTTGATTTTACGAGTTTTTGTGCACCAACTTTTATACGATGATGAAACCTTCTTTTCTGCGAAAATTCTAGGATTTTATTTTTATATTCTTCCACTATGCATGTGATGTCGCCCTAGATTTTTCAACAAATATTAGGCCTTGAAAGTCATACACATATGGTAGGGGTTGTGACGAGTAGAGGTTCGGATATGTGATATCCGTTAGAACCCCTATCTTATTGGATGTCAAATAAGCCCCTGAATCATTGGATCATATGGATAAAATCCAATAAGAGCCGATGAGAGATTATTGGATAGAGATCCACTAATCTAAGAGGCTTGGGTAGTTAGATGAAGATCCAATATCCAATAGGGTAGGATCCATTTGGTTTAAGTTGATGAGGGGCCTCTATAAATAGGAGGGAGCCAAACACCCATAGGCTAGAGGTTTCTTGGTTACCACCTACTATTCTCCTCTCCCCTTCTCCTCCTTAGATAGTAGGTATAGAGATTTTGACAGCAATTCTAGGAGCGTCGTCGCAGCCCAATTGTGTGGATCACCGTTAGAGAGGAGGACGCTTGACCTCTTTCATTTTCTCTTATAGATCTATAGGGATTCAAATATGTATGATCTCCCTAGGTAATACAACTATCATATTCATGGTTTTTAGTTTCGTGGATTTTGTGCACTAATCTTCGTATAATGATAAATATGTTTTTAAAAAATTTGGAGACTTTTATTTTCTGTTCTTCTACTACACATATGATATTACCCCTAGATTTCCCTACACGCATATCTCTAAATTCCCGTAGATCTATCAGAGAGGATGAAGCAGGTTAAGCACCTGTTAGGACTCTAGCTAGGAGAGTCCTAATTGAGAGGGACATTCATGTAAAACCTACCTAAGCCAACCCCTATTAAAGAGGTGAAGAGGTCGGCTAGGGTTAGGAGGTTGTTTCTTATAGAAGAATTAAGAGTTGTAAAGGAATATGAGTCTTGAGTATGAGTCATATTAGGAGCTGGTTAGAAGTAGGAGCCTTGAGTAGGAGTCCTATTAGGAGTTAGGATTTAGAAGCCCTATAAATAGCCATATATTTCTCCTCTTTTAATAAGCAATAGATGAATCTTTTCTGCAGCATTTGAGCAGCAACTTGGAGGGAGAAACCCCTATAGAGTTCCAAGGAGGTCGATCGCCTAAAGAGATCAACCCCAAGCTTAGAATCTACAAGGGTTCTACCACATGGTATCAGAGCAGCATTCTTGGCATCTCACTGCCCTTCCACAGCCATCCATAAGCCCTCTACAGTCGCCCAAAGCAATTCCCACAATTGCTTAAAAGATCGTCGCCAAATTCCGTCGTCATCTCCACCACCACGGATCATCCTTTGATCTCCCTATGAATTGCAACATGTTCTAGTTTTCTACCTTACTGCTGCTGCAATTTAGTTATCCTTATTTGAAAATCCAAAAAAAAAAATTGTTTCAAAATTGCTACATAAACTTTTCGTCACAAAGTTTTTATCTCTATGACGAAAGATACATTACAAAATTCCAATCGCATAGCATATATTGTTTGATCTTGCTACTATGTTTTTTCTATCCAAATCTCAATGAAATTTTTATGACAGCTTTGACACTTCCTAACAGAAGATTTCCCTTTAGTTTTGTCAAAAAATTCTTAATAGAAACCATTGATCTTTTACGTTTAACCTGCTATACTTGAAAATCTGCACTGTAAAATTTCAGCCGCATAGCACAGATTATTTGATCTTGCTACTATGTTTTTTCTATCCAAATCTCGACAAAATTTTTATGATAGCTTTGACACTTCCTAATAGTGGATTTTCCTTTGGTTTTGTTGAAAAATTCTCAATATAAACCATTGATCTTTTACGTCCAATCTGCTATACTTGAAAATCTACAGAAAATTTCAGCCACATATTGTTGCCTTAACCGATCTATTTGCAATCCTTTTTGAACGAAATTTCTTATACACTTCATAGATCATCTTGGCTTCTATCTAAGATTGATCTATTAAGAACTTCAACTCTAAAATTGATTTTGTGTTGCTGCAAATTTTCGTCGCAAGCCGCTGAAATTTTTCGACAAGAATTCTACTATCGCAACTTGTACCAATTTCCTTACTATTATAGTACTGAAATTTTCTTGATTAAATTGGACATCCTTGCTGTATATAAACTAAGATTTTTCTGTCAATTCTCTTATCAAATCTCTCAAGTTTTTGGTGAAAATTTCGTCGAGAAACCACTGTTTCTTCGACAACAATTCTGCTCTTACAAGACAACACAATTTTGCAGCAAACTTCCACTGATTTCTATCAAACCTTTGCTATCATCTACCACAGATATAAAACTTTTATCCATAGCCCTAAAACTCCACAAAATCACACACTCAAACGACACCCAAAACAGCCACAAAACAAGCCTAAACCGCAGCCTACATCCACCAATCCACCAACCCTTTCAACCATCACTTCTATCAACCTATACATGCCTTTAAACTGATAACAAAAGAGAGATCTTAACATCACAGATATGAAGGCATATACTATGGCATTTGAGGAGGTAATCAATGCTAAATTCGAAGTCTTCGAGGCGTGAATGGAGGATAAGATTCGCACTCTCTTTACCAAACTCAGTTTGGGCCGACCACCAATCCCGAAGAAATTATATCAAGGAGAGAGCTCTAACCAATCGCACTAAGCACAAAGAGATGATTTCCAAGAGAGGGGAGGCTATATGACTGACCCCAACTATCCACGCATGAGAGTGGACTTCCCTAGATGGGAAGAAGGAGACTCGATTGGTTGGATCTCGCACGCGGAGCTTTACTTTTGGTACCACAAAACCGCGGACGCATCTATGGTGAAAATTGTAGCTATACATCTTAAAGGAGATGTCATACAGTAGTTTGACTTATTTGAACACACTCATAGAGTTCTCTCTTGGTGATAATTCAAAGAAAGACTGCTAATTCACTTCGGACCAACCGATTATGAGAACATTGACAGATAACTAACAAAGATCCGACAAACCTCCACCATTCAAGAGTACCAAACCAAGTTTGAAAGGTTATCTAATCAAACTCATGATTGGTCTTAAAAATAGCTATTTGGCACCTTCATTAAGGGCTTGAAGCCAGAGATCCGAGGAGAAGTTAAAGCGCAACAACCGTACACGCTTATGACAGCCATCTCTTTCGCATGATTTCAAGAGGAGCAATTAAACTATGAAGCCTGGAGGACTAGGGTTGCTCCCCAACTAGTAATATCGAAGCCCTCAGCCCCCCCTATTATCAATCGAGTCCCTACACTAAAAAGCTTGACAAGAGAAGAACTTGGGGAGCGATCTACGAAGGGGTTATGTTGGCACTGCGACGAGCCATGGAGCCATAAGCATCATTGTAGAAAAGGGAGACTTCTTATGATTGAACCAGTAGAAGAAGAGGTCATTGAACATTTAGAAGAGAGCCTTGAACATACAGAAGAAGATGCGGAAGAAGAGCCACAACCGACCGACGTTATAGTACATGCACTAGCCGGCTACTCAAACCCGCAAACGATGAAAGTTGGAGGCCTTCTTAAACAACAACCGATCACTATTCTTATCGACACGGGCATCACTAATAACTTCCTAAATAGTAAGTCGCTGCCCGGATGGCCTTACCTATTGTTACGGTAAGTAACTTTTTTAGCCGTGGCCTCGGGGGCCGTCGCGGCTTGGTTCGGGTCCGGATGACGGGGATCTTCCTGGGGATGCTCCTCGGGGTCTCCCGGCGGCCGAGCTCGGTGGTTTGGGTCGGGAGGTCGGGTCGGTGGGTCGGGTCGGTAGGTCGGGTCGGGAAGAAGCTCCGCCGCAGCGCCGGGAAGAGGCGACACCGTCTCGCACCTGCACACAGGTCGGGCCGGGAGCTCGGCCCGACCCCTCCGACGATCAAGTTAGCGAAAGATGTGGGGGGGTTTAGGAGGAGAAGAAACCTCCGTGTGGTGTGTTGAGTGTGTCCTCCCCCTCTTTGCCAAGGGCTCGGGAGTATTTATAGAGGAGGTTTGATGTTACCTGATGTAGCTGTCTGCAGGGCAGGACTGTACCTTTGGTTGCGTGGGAGGCCGAGCTGCTGCAGGGTATGGCGAGTCTCGGGCAGTGTGTTGCTCAGGGGGATGGTGTGTCACACTGCCATTTTTGTCCATATCACCTATCAAGAATTATGGCAGGTTTGATGTTAAGGTCATCGATGGACAGATTTTGAAGTGTGATCGTAGGTGCCCACAGATGAAACTATTGTTGCAGGACCAAAAGATAATTGCATATTTCTTCCTCCTCCCTCTTGATGATCATGAGGCCATGCTCAGAATTGAATGGTTGACAACATTAGGTGATGTTTCTTGGAATTTTATGAAACTAATTATGAAATTTTACAGTAAGAAGAAACAGGTGATACTGCACCGGAAACGTGGGGGCGACGTAACGACGATTTGCACACAACAAATGGAGAAGGTTTTGCATAAAGCATGCAGCAGCTTTTTGGTACAACTTGAGCAGCAAACTAAGGGAGAGCCAATGAAATTTGAAGATCAAAATCTACTACCTTTGCTTGCTGAATTTTTAGATATATTTGACGAATCACGCAACTTACCTCTTACCCGTCAGCATGATCATTATATAACGATTCTTCCAGGCAAACCTCCAGCAAATACTCAGCCATATCAATATCCATATCTCCAGAAGGATGAAATAGAAAGGATTGTAAATGAGATGCTCAAAATAGGAGTTATTCGGCCAAGTTGTAGCCCCTACTCTTTACCGGTGCTCCTTGTACGAAAGAAGGATGGAACATGGCGATCGTGTGTTGATTATCGAGCTCTCAACGGCATAACCATCAAGGACAAATACCCTATTCCAATAGTAGATGAATTGCTAGATGAAAGGGAGCACAAATCTTCAAATACAAGTGTGCGAAAAAGACATACTGAAAACCACCTTTTGAACACACAACGACCACTACGAATTTTTGTTTTCTTCAACAGAAGGTGGAATATCTTGGGCATATCATATCAGAGGAAGGTGTGGCAGTGGACCCCTCCGAAATTGGAGTAATGCAGAACTGGTCGACCCCCGAGGAACATAAAATTGCTACATGGATTTCTAGGTTTAACAGGCTACTTCTGCAAGTTTGTGAAAAAGTATGGAAAGATCAGTGCAACACTTACTTCCTTACTAAAAAAAGATGTCTTCCAATGATTGGACAGAGCCTTCGCTGCCTTCAACAAACTTAAGGCAGCCATGACGACGATGCTGGTGCTAGCACTACCAGATTTCAACCGACCCTTCATCATTGAGGCCACTGCATCTAGAGTCAGAATTGGAGACATTCTCATGCAAGATGGTTGACCACTAACATACACTAGCAAGACATTGTCTCCCTCCCATCAAAACATGTCAACATATGATAAGGAGATGCTCGCCATTGTGCACGTAGCAACGAGGTGGAAATCGTACTTGATCGGGCGATGCTTTCAAATCAAGATCGACCATAAAAGCTAAAATATTTCTTGGAGCAGAAGATATCTTCCCTCGAGCAGCAAAAATAGGTAACAAAGCTTCTTGGATATGATTACGAAATAACTTACAAAAAGGGGAAAGAGAATGTTGTTGCAGATACATTTTCACGGCTACCCAAGCAAGCTGAATTTTTGGTCATTTCGCTTTCGACTAGTGACTTCCTTAAGTGTATTAAGAGGGAATGGCAGGAAGATCCGGAGACCAGTAATATCATAAAAAAATTGGAGGAAGCACCAAGCTCCATGGCTCATTACAATTGGGACTCAAAAAAATTACACTATAAGGGACGCATTGTGCTTGTGACAAATTCTACTTACATCTTCACAAGTAGATTTTAGACAAAGTTATTCCATATGTAAGGTACTAAATCGAAAAGGAGTACGACATATCACCCACAAACAGATGGCCAGATGGAAGTTGTAAATAGGTGCTTGGAGACAACCCAAAGCCACCCACCTAATATAACTACCCAAGGAGAACTCCAGACCCAGCCAAGTGCCATTATTGATCGACGGATCATGACTCGATGACGACGACCCACTACTGAAGTGCTAATATAGTAGGAAAACCTACCAACAGAAGATGCCACTTGGGAGAACTATAACGACTTGAAGATCAAATTCCCAGAATTCATGACTCGTCAACCTCGAGGATAAGGCTGATTTAAAGAGGGCGGGTATATTAGGACTCTAGCTAGGAGAGTCCTAATTGAGAGAGACATTCATATAAAACCTACCTAAGCTGACCCCTATTAAAGAGGTGAAGAGGCCGGCTAGGGTTAGGATGTTGTTTCTTAGAGAAGAATTAGGAGTTGTAAAGGAATAGGAGTCTTGAGTAGGATTCATATTAGGAGTTGGTTAGAAGTAGGAGTCTTGAGTAGGAGTCCTATTAGGAGTTAGGGTTTAGAAGCCCTATAAATAGTCATGTATTCCTTCTCTTTTAATAAGCAATAGATGAATCTTTTCTGCAGCCTTTGAGTGGCAACTTGGAGGGAGAAACCCCTATAGAGTTCTAAGGAGTCCAATCCCCTAAAGAGATCAACCCCAAGCTTAGAATCTGCAAGGGTTCTAACAGTACCCTCCCCTATAGCAGTGATCCACATTACAAGGGCTACGAAGATGCTCCTGATATCGCTACCCAAATCTCTACTAGTCATAAGTTTCTTACATGCCAATCACGTGAGTGATAATTGTTGGCAAATCCATGGGGTGACATCACAAGTGCAACGGACAAATATAAAACAAAATCCTCAAATTTTTCATCGATGTGTTCATCATTATGCAAAGATTGGTGCACAAAATTCGTGAAACTTAAAAGCCACGTGTGAGATAGATTGTTACCTAGGGAGATTATATATCCCTGAATCATAACAGATCTCTAGGAGAGGGTGAAGGAGGTCAAGCATCCTCTTCTCTAGTGGTGATCCACATAGTAAGGCTACGACGATGCTCCTCAAGTCTCCAAGCCTACTATTTGAGGAGGAGAGGGGGAGAGAAGAATAGGAGGTGGCAACCAAGAGAGACTCTAGCCTATGAAACATTGGTTCCCTCCTATTTATAGAGGTCCCCTATCAACTTAACCCTAATAGATCCTGCCCTATTGGGTATTGGATCTCCATCCAAATACCGGAGCCTCTTAGATTAACGGATCTCTATTCAATAATTTCTCATTGACTCTTATTAGATCTCATTCATAGGATCCAATAATTTAAGGTCTTATTGGATATCTAATAAGATAAGGGCTCCAGCGGATATCTTATATCCGAACCTTTATCCATCGTAACACCTACCATATGTGTGTGACCCTTTAGGCCTAATATCGAGATGGCCGTGAGTCACACCTATCAGAACTCCCTTTGGCTCAATGAATTATTATCTCCATAATAATTTACTCGACTCATCGACACCAGACATACTAGGCCACTACGCTACAATCCCTAGATGATACAAGGGAATCCAATCCATTGGACCTATTTGTCCTTAATTACCGTGTACCTATAGTCTCCAATTCATCTAATATCCCAAAGATTGTATACCGGACATGGTGCTATCAGACCCATACGGTTTATACTCGAGTCTCACTCTAATCAGATTCTCCTAGAAAACTCTTTCTCTCTTAATTTGAATGACCCTGGCTAGGGATTTATCTGAACAAGAACATATGAGATATTCCTTTCTTGACACCGAGAGTGGATAATCCTCTATCGACACTCAATATTCCTCAAAAGATTAGCTACGACTCCCGATGACCGGCTATGGTAGATATAAAACCTCCAGACCTATAAGTCTGGTATTAAAGAATAAAGAACTCATACAGGACATCCTTGGTGTTTGAAGTCTAAGGGCCAGATACACCATTAGGACTACAGAATCGTTGTTTGACAATTAGGCATCATCAACCATCCAACATTTCGCAAGTGGATCAATCAGTGAACTCATTCCCCAATGAGCACTTGTATTATATCGCTAGTACCCCCACACGAGTAGCTATTGCACGTCATAGGTACCCAATAAGCCAATCAAGTGAGTGATGACACGTGTGACTTGACACAGAATCTTTTTGCTTATTATATTTTAGCATTTATCACTTTATATTAACTATTACACACACACACACTTTGGAAGAAGATGCATCCAAGTTACTTGTGGAAGGAGAGTTTTCATTTAAATTTAAAGTATCTAAATTAAAGTCATCATCAAAATTATTTCTCTTAAATTTGAGAAGTTCATTAAAAACAACATGAATTGATTCCTCTATAACCAAAGTTCTTTTATTAAAGACATAAAAAGCTTTAGACATACAGGAGTAATAAAAAAAAATACCTTTTATCGGATTTTGCATGAAATTTTCTTAAGGCATCTTTTTCATTTAAAACAAAATATTTACGACTAAAAACTTTAAAATATGAAATATTGAGTCTTTTATTATTCCACAATTCATATGGAGTTTTAAAAAGTAATGGTCTTACAAGAACCCTATTCATGACATAGCATGTCGTGTTAAAGGCTTTGACCCAAAAATATTTGGATAGGCTATGTTCATTAAGCATGGTTCATACTATTTCTTGTAAATTCCTATTTTTTCTCTCAACAACTCTATTTTATTGAAGGTTTCTTGGAGTGGAGAAGTTATGGTTTTACCCATTTAAATCATAAAATTATTTAAAATCATAGTTTTGAAATTTATCATCATGATCACTTTGAATAGAGGCAATCACAAAACCCTTTTTATTTTGAACTAATTTATAAAATTTTAAAAATTATTTAAAGCAATCACTTTTATGTGTCAAGAAGTATGTCTAAGTGTACCTACTATAATCATCAACTATAAAAGCACATTTACTACCTCCTAGGCTTGTTATATCAATTGGTCCAAATAAATCCATATGGATCTATTGTAGTAGTCTAAAAGTGGTTATGTGATTCTTTGATTTAAAACTACTTTTTATTTATTTTCTTAGTTGGCATACATCATAAACTTTATCTTTGATAAATTTAATTTTAGGCATACATCTTTTAAGTTCTTTAGTTGTAATTTGTGAAATTAGTTTCATACTTGCATGGCCTAATCTTCTATGCTAGAGCCATGTATCATTATTTAAAATCGAAAAGCAAGTTTCATCACAAAACTCATCAAGATCAATAGTATAGACATTGTTGGTTTTTAAGGCAATCAAAGATCTATTTATGTATGGTATTTTTATAATACAAGCATTAGATTCAAATTTGATATTATAACATTTATCACATAATTGACTAATACTTAGTAAGTTATGTTTTAAACCATTTACTAATAAAATAATTTCAATTAAAATGTTTGATTTGTTATCTATATTTCCTTTACTAATAATTTTTTTTATTGTTGTCTCCGAATGTGACAAATCCTTCATCTTAGCTAGTAAGCTTAGAGAAGTGTATTGGATCTCCGATCATGTGCCTTAAGGATCCACTATCAAGGTATCATCTCTTGCTCCTAGTTTATGATTGTAAACACATCTACAAGAAATGAGATTTTCTTTTATATACCAATTTAACCTTTGATCCCTTGTAAATAGATCTACCTATCATTAAGTGATTTATGGTTCCTTTAGGAACCCAAACTAATTTGTGTGGACTATACCTTTTAAATAGACATTTGTAGGCAAAATGATTATATTTTTCACAAAAATTATATTTTTTTCTCGGTGAGACATATAATGTAGGTCATTTAATGAAGATAGTTGGCTTTTGTTGAGTGTTACTCATAAAGCTAATTCTTTCCTTTTTATAAATATGACTCTTATTAGCAAGGATCATGTTTAAATATTTGTTCTCTATTTTAAAATTTTTAAATATTTCTTATAATACCAAATTTATCTTTTTAAATGACTCTAATTCTTCACATTTAATATAGGGAGTTAACATACACTTATCATGCTCATTTTTTAATTTTTCAAGTTCACTGGAAAGAGAAGCATAATCATTTTTCAATAATTTATATCTTTTACTAACTAATTTATATTCATCAAACAAATCATGAAAAGCATTTAATAATTCATCAAAAGATAAATGAGCTTTGATTGAGTCACTTACCTCATTGCCAAACACCATTAATGCGTAGTTAGTAACTTCTTCTTTGTTGGTTGACTCTTTATCTTCAGAGGTACTTGAGTCATCACAAGTAGCTTTGAGCGTTTTCTTTGTTTTTAGTAGCTTCTTCACTTGGGGATGCTCATTTTTGAAGTACCCCAGCTTCTTGCATTCATAGTATATTATTTAGTCATTTTTTAGTTCACTTTTGTTCTTAATGTCTTGTTTTATTTTGTTCCTTCTTAAAAAATTTTAAACTTTATTATAAGGAGTGCCAAGTCATCATCATCATTATTATCACTTAAGTTTTCACCTAAGTGGCCTTCTTTAGTTCTAAGTGCTATGTCCTTCCTGTTCTTTGGAAGGTTGTTCTCAAGTTCATCATATGTTATACACGTCATTTCATAGGTCATCAAGAACCCAATAAGTTTTTCAAGCGAAAAGTTATTGAGGCAATTTGCTTCTGGTATTGTCGTTACTTTATGATCCCAACTTTTTGGAATGGATCTTAATATCTTGTTAACAAGTTTAAAATGAGAAAAACTTTTACCAAGTACTTTTAGACCATTGACAATATCCGTAAAATAGGTATACATTTCTCCAATGGCCTTGCTTGGTTTCATACAAAACAACTCATAACTATGAACCAAAAGATTAATTTTTGACTCTTTATCCCTACTTGTGCCTTCATGTGTGACTTTGATTATGTGCCAAATATCATTACAGTTTCACATATAGAAACTCGATTAAATTTGTTTTTATCGAGAGCACAAAACAAAGTAATCATCACTTTAGCATTCAAAGAGAAAGTCTTCTTTTCCAAATCATTTCATTCATTCATTGGTTTGGAAAACTTCTCAAAACTGCTTTCAACAATGTTCCACAATTCGAAATCCATAGAACGTAAAAAAATTCTCATTCTAGTTTTCTAATACGTGTAGTTCGTCCCATTAGTGCTATCATAAAAATTAAGTCGATACGTAACTTTTGGCTTAATAAAAACAAATCAAAAAAGTTATTGAAAGTATACTTGACTTAGAATAATAGCAATAAGCAATTAAGGCAGAAAATAACAGTAATGAAGAGCAACAAGAAAGTGCACACTAATTTTATAGTGGTTCGATCTGTTAGGATCGAAGCGGCACTAAGAGGGGGGGGTGAATTAGTGCAGCGGATTAAAACTTGTAAGTTCGAAAATGATTCCATAAAATGTAAGGAGATTTTGCTTTGATTGTAACTTGAGTAAAGTAAAGACTGAAAACTTGCTGTTGTGTAGATAATAATTGCAGAAAAGTAAGTACTCACACATTCAATGAACACGCTAATTTAAAGTGGTTCGGTCAAATGACCTACATCCACTTGCGAAGCCTTCTTCAATGAGGCTCCCAACTTTTACTAGCAAATCTCTTTGAAGGGGAAGGACAAATACCCCTCTTACAACCTTTTACAAGTGGTTCACACTCTTATAATTTTTGAAGAGGAAAACGGAGGTGAACACTCAAGCAATTTAAGTCAAGACTTGCTAATGACTTTTCTAAGACCTTTTTCTCAATCTATTGCTTTCACAAAAGTTGTAATCTCAGCTGAGAATTGATGGGTATTTATAGGCCCCAAGATGATTCAAATTTGGGCTCCAAATTTTGAATTCTCTTGGGTTTCCGAGGCTGGCGGTGCCATCGCCTGTCGGTGTCTGACACTGACAGTGTACTGGCGGTGCCACCACCCAGTCCGACGGTGCCACCACCGGACCTCTCGGGTGCTGGGCAGTGCCACCGCTCAGTCCAACGGTGCCACCGCTCAATTCTCGGGTTCTGGGTGGTGCCACCGCCTACACCATTTCAGCTCACTAGTTGGACTCCAAACTTGGCCTAAACTAGTCTAAACTCGGGCCCAATTGACCCCTACTTAGGTTATAGGATTAACACCTAATCCTAACCCTAATTAACGTGCTAACTACGAATTTAAAGACATTTCCTAAGCTATTATAAAGTCCGTAAGTCAAGACTTCTTCCGGCGAGCTTTCGGCGGTCTTCCGATAAACTCTCGGAAAACATTCTGCGGACTCCCGGCAGGCTCTTAGACTTCACGATTTGATCTTGGCGAGTTCCGACGAGCTTCTTTGGCAAGCTACGATCTTTCTCAGTGAGCTCCGTGAACTTCCGACGTACCTTCCAGCGAGCTTCCGAAAACCCTTCGGCAAACTCCCTACTCATTTTCGGCTAGTTCCGGCAACATTCTCGACGAATCTTCGGACTCTCAAACGTCCATCGAATTCGACTCCGGTATCCTTGCTTTATGTTTTCAGGCTATCGTAGTTAATCCTGCACACTTAACTTCAATAATATGGATTAGATAAATTAACCCATCAATTGATTTCATCATCAAAATCCGAGATTCAATAATCTCCCCCTTTTTTATGATGACAATAAATTTATGACGGAGTTAAAAATAACTCCCCCAATCTATATGCCATATTATGAGAAGTTAAAAATATTTGAATTCCATCCCTTTGAATTCAAGCATAAACCGATAAGTTCTAACCGTTGAACTTATCGTTATTCTCATTAAGCATGAGCAAATACAAAACTTCGTATTTCAGCTATGAAAATTATTTTTAAGTCAAATGATAAGGGACAATTTTTACTATGACGAGAGATAAAAATTTTCAACATGAATTTCATGATATAAATGTGAGGCATGATTTCATATGATCAACCAATCTAAGAACTTGCGATATACTCAAAGATTTTGCAAGGCATATAAGACATTTGTATTACACAAGCTTTTGCAATTCATATAAGTCATGCTATCGATGCACATAAGACATTTTCATTAAGTCATGCTAAGACATTTTCATTAAGTCATGCTATCGAAATGGTACAAGTCATCACTTCTCTCCCTTTGTCATCAACAAAAAGGAGATGAGACTTGAAGCATACAAATTGTGATCATAAAATCATTAGAAAAAGAATTCAACATCAAGATTAATCATACAAAATTCATCATTCAAAATTAATCTCGCTGAAAATATTTATCCAGAATTTAGCTTAAAAAAAAAATTCAGCATTCATCTAGAACAAATCAGCATTTATCTAGAATTTAAAAATACATCTCAAAAGAAGATTCAGATTTCGTTCAAAAGAAGATGACAAACTTCTAACTTGACATTAAGAGTAAATAGAATAGAATAAGAAGGTACAACGATTACTCCTTAGGAGGTAATCCATAGTGCTGATACATGATATCTATTTTCTGATTCATTTGCCGTAGTTCCTTCAAAATTTCAATTTGTTGGATTTGAATTTGTTCTTGCTGCGATTTGAGTTGGTCTTGCTATGATTTGATCTGATACAATTCTGCCATAATGAGTTCTTCGAAGGATGAAACAGGAGCTAAAGGTGTTGCGCCAAAGGGGCTAGGAGGAGGAGATTCATTTCCTCTAAGAATTGGTGTTTCGGGGTGTTCTACTAGTGGGGGAATTGGATCGGTCCTTCTAGGTTGCCTAACCCATATACCGTTGCTAAATATGCACCTAAGTCTTTTAAGCAGATTTTTATTGATGATGTTATATCGATCACTTTGAATTGTTTCTTCATCGGGTGGGATACAAATGTCATGAGCAAGTAGGAATCGAGTGATTAACCCTCCATATGGCAACATAGTGTCTTTAGCTATAATATCCTGCATGTGTTGCCGGATTGAGTATCCAAAACAGTTATGTTGACCGATCATAATCCAATACATGGTGCTTATCTCTATTTGACTCATTTCATCAAGATGAAATTGTTTAGGGAATAGTATGCTTGTTATGATACGATAAAGACTTTTAGAGTTAAACGGCAGTAAGTGCTCGCAACTCTTGGGTATTATGTCGAGGTCCGGATTTGCAAAAATAGTTTCGATGGCTTCGGAGTAAGTTGCTCCGATTATATTGACATCTCATTTACCTCTAAAATAACAGCCCCTATCCTTTTCAGTGATTCCAATTAGTTCACAGATAGCACTATCAAAAATTCTAATTTGTGTTCCTAGTAGATAAGTACTTAGGCTATCGTTATCTACATATAAGTTTGCATAAAATAGCCTAACTAACCTAGGAGAAATTGGTTCATTTATTTGTAGGAGAGGTAGGGCATCTAAATGTGCAAACCACCTAATGGGTTCTAGGTTTCCTAGTTCATTGAGATCAACGTGTTTACCCTTATGGATACATCTTGTTTTGAAATTTGGAAACCTAAGAGCTACTTCTTTGGATATAAAATGATCTTGGTCATATGAATCTCCTTCAACCCTTTTCCCTTTTGATCTCTTAGGAGCCATTATCTAGACAAGATGATAGATGAAACTGTAAAGAGTAGGCAAAATAATGAGAAGAGAGGGAAGATTTCAGATTTTACCTTATAGAAAATTTCTTGCAAGATGGAGAGCTTGGACCAATACGAATTCCTCTCCAAGACTTCTAAAGGTTGGAATGATGGTTTAGAGAGGTTGTGGGAGAGCTTGAGCCAGTTTCTCACGGGTTGGGGGCGGTGTCACCGCCGGCCCTAACCCTTCGGCTTATAAAGAGACTCTCAGGCGGTGCCACCGCCAAAACGAGCGGTGCCACCACCTGGCGCCCGAGCGCTTAGGCGATGCTACCGCTGGTTCTGGCAGTGCCACCGCTGGCATACCGCGGAAGAGAAGAAAAAAATTCTTTCTTCCCCCCTTTTGTTTTTTAGAGATGTTTGACTCAAGATAGGTTAAGATATTGGGTTGCACTTTAATATATCATTTGGAATCGAAAGAGAAGGATGAAATCAAATCCACAAAAGAACGGAACAAGGATAAGACATTTTTCGAAAAATACATTCAAACAAGCTTATTTTCAGGGACAATTTAACATGCCTAGTTCCCTTCTAATGAATTCAAATTGGTCTTCATTTAAGGCTTTTGTAAAAATGTTTGCTAATTGATGCTTTGTGTCAATAAATTCTAGAATGACATTATTGTTAAGGACATGATCGCGTATGAAATGATGCCTAATATCGATATGCTTAGTTCTAGAGTGCTGAATTGGATTTTTGGTAAGACATATGGCACTTGTATTATCACATTTTATGGGAATATTTTTCAAGTGAATTTCATAGTCTTCTAATGTATTTTTCATCCAAACAACTTATGCACAGCATGCACTTGCAGCAATATATTCGGCTTCCACTGTAGATAGTGCAATTGAATTTTGTTTCTTGGAAGTCCAAGAAACAAGTGCATGTCCTAAAAATTGACATGTTCCGGATGTACTTTTTCTATCTATCCTGCATCCGCCAAAATCGACATCTGCATAAGCTATTAAATCGAATTTATCAGATTTTGGATACCACAATCCTAAATTTGGAGTTCCTTTATATCTAAATATTCTTTTAACACTCTTAAGATGAGATAATTTATGATTAGATTGAAATCTAGCACAAAGTCCTACACTAAACATGATATCCGGTCTAGTCGTGGTGAGGTAGAGTAGACTACCTATCATTCCCCTATATGTTTTTTGATCGAAATTTTCACTATTTTCATCCATATCTAACTTAGTCGAAGTACTCATATGGGTGTTTATCGCTTTTGAATTATTTATGTTAAATCGTTTTAACAATTCTAATGTATATTTAGATTGGTTAAGAAATATACCATCACTAAGTTGTTTGATTTGTAATCCTTAAAAGAAGGTTAATTCACCCATTAAACTCATTTCAAATTCATGACTCATACATTTGGCAAATGACTCACATAGTGATTCATCCGAAGAACAAAAAATAATATCGTCAACATAAATTTGCACAATAAGAAAATTATTTTCAAAGTGTTTGATAAACAATGTAGTATCAACCTTACCTTTGGTAAAATCATTTAAAATAAGAAAGGAACTAAGCCTTTCATACCAAGCTCTAGGAGCTTGTTTCAAGCCATAGAGAGCCTTAGTCAATTTGAATACATGATTAGGAAGAAGAGAGTTTTCAAATCCGGGAGGTTGTTCGATATATACTTCTTCAGAAATAAAACCATTCAAGAAGGTACTTTTGACATCCATTTGAAATAGTTTAAAATTATTACTACTAGCATAGGCAAGGAGCATCCTAATGGCTTCTAATCTTGCCACAAGAGCGAAGGTTTCTTCGTAGTCGATACCTTCTTCTTAGTTCAAACTTTTGGCCACTAATCTAGCCTTGTTTCTAACCACTATACCGCATTCGTCTTGCTTGTTTCTAAAGACCCATTTAGTACCAATGACTAAATGGTCACTAGGTCTAGGAACAAGCTTCCATACCTCATTCCTCTCAAATTGGTTCAATTCCTCTTGCATTGAAATGACCCAAAAATCATCTTTCAAGGCCTCGTCAATGCATTTAGGTTCGATTTGAGAAAGGAAGGCGGCGTTAGCACAAAAATTCTTGAAAGAAGACCGAGTTTGAACCCCTTTTGATGTATCTCCTATAATTAGCTCATTTGGATGAGCATTTATATACTTCCATTCCTTGGGTAAGGAAATTTCGGAAGAAGATGCATCCAAATTGTTATTTTGAGGAGGGGGTTCATTTAAATTCAAATTATCAAAACCAAAATCATCATCAACATCATTAAAAACTACATGAATAGACTCTTCTATAACTAAGGTTCTCTTGGTAAAAACAAGAAAAGCTTTAGAAACGGAAGAGTAACCAAGAAATATGCCTTCATCGGATTTAGCATCAAATTTTTCTAAGGCATCCTTTTCATTCAAAATAAAGCATTTGCAACCAAAAACTTTAAAATAAGAGACATTTGGTTTTTTTGTTATTCCATAATTCATAGGGAGTTTTTGATGAAGACGGTCTTATTAGAACCCTATTCATGATGTAGCAAGCCGTATTCACGGCTTCGGCCCAAAAATACTTGGGTAGACTATGTTCATTTAACATAGTTCTTGCCATTTCTTGTAGGTTTCTATTTTTTCTTTCAACTACTCCATTTTGTTGAGGATTTCTTGGAGTGGAGAAGTTGTGATTGTATCCATTAACTTCACAAAGATTTTGGAAATCACGGTTTTAAAATTTGCCACCGTGATCACTCCGAATTGATGAAATCATGAAGCCTTTTTTGTTTTGAGTGAGTTTACAAAACTTAGAGAAACACTTGAAACAATCACTTTTGTGAACTAAGGAATAGGTCCAAGTGTACCTAGTTAGTCATCCACAATTACAAAAGCATATTTGCTTCCTTCTTGACTTGTCGTGTCAATTAGTCCAAATAAGTCCAAATGGATCAATTGTAATGGTCTAGTGGTGCTAATTTGATTTTTTGGTTTGAAACTAGTTTTTATTTGTTTACCTAGTTGACATGCATCGCATACTTTGTCCTTAATAAACTTTATATTTGGAATCCCTCGTACTAATTCTCTAGATGAGATTTTAGATATTAGTTTCATGCTTACATGGCCAAATCTCCTATGCCAAAGCCAAGCATCATCATTTAGAACAGAGAAGCACATTTAATTACTTAGTTCATCAAGATTGATGGTGTAGACATTATTTTGTTTTAATGCAATCATAGTCATGTTATTGTTTGGTTTTTCAATAATACACATATTTGATTCAAATCTAACGATATAACCGTTATCGCATAATTGACTAATACTTAAGAGATTATGTTTCAATCCATCAACTAGTAATACATCATCAATATAAAAACTTAATTTGTTACTTATGGTTCCCTTGCCAATGATTTTGCCTTTGTTGTTGTCTTTGAAGGTGACGTACCCTTCTTCTTTGCTAATGAGAATAGAGAAATGAGATGGATCTCCAGTCATATGTCTTGAGCATCCACTATCGAGATACTATCTCTTGCTCCTAGCTTGTGGGTTTGTCTACAAAAGAGGATGATTTTTAGGTACCCATATGATTTTGGGTGTCTCAAAAATTGATCCACTAATTTAGTTATTCATTATTGAATTATTTATAGTTCCTTTAGGAACCCATATTAATTTATGTGGACTAACTTTCCTAAACGGACATTTGTAGACAATATGTCCGGATTTGCAACAAAAGTTGCATTATATAGGATGAAACATACAATGTAGGTCCTTTTATGAAAGTGGTAGGATTTTGATGTGATCCTTTTACAAATCCAATTCCACTTCTATTTGCGACATGACCCTTGTTTGCAAGGATCATGTCTAATCCTTTGCTACCAACCTTAAACTTGTTTAAGGTTTCTTTAAGTAGTAATTTTTCATTTTTTATTGCTTCTAAATGCTTACACTTAAAGCATGGAGGATTTTGAAGACTATCAAACTTATTTTGTAGTAAAACATGATCTTTCTTTAAGATATTTAACTTCTTACTAATAGTTCTACATTCATCAAATAATTCATGAAAAGCGATAGAGAGTTCTTCAAAAGATAAATCTTCATTAAATAAATCACATACCTCTTCTCCTAAAGCCATTAGCGCGAAGTTTGCCTCCTCTTTGTTGCTAGCTTCTTCACTTTCGGAATCACTTGAATCGTCCTAAGTTGCTTTTAAAGCTTTCTTCTTCTTCGGTTGCTTCTTCTTGGCTTGGGGGCATTCATTTTTAAAATTTCTCGGCTTCTTGCATTCATAGCATATCACTTGGTCATTTTTATATTTAAGTCTGTTTTTAGTGTTATTTTTAAATTTGTTCTTTCTTAAAAAATTTTTAAATTTTTGAGTCAAAAGTGCAATGTCATTTTCACTGTCCTCATCACTTGATGTTCCTTTCAAGTGATCTTCTTGTGATGTGAGTGTCATATCCTTCCTGTTCTTTGGAAGGGTGTTCTCGAGCTCGTCATGATCTTGACACATCATTTTATAGATCATTAGAGACCCAATAAGTTCTTCAAGAGGGAATGTTTTAAGGTCCTTGGCCTCTTGAATGGCCGTAACTTTTGGATCCCAACTTTTAGGAAGGGATCTCAAGATTTTATTTACTAGTTCAAAGTTAGAAAAATCTTTACCAAGAGCTTTGAGTCCATTGATAACAACCGTGAAACGGGTGTACATGTCTCCGATGGACTCACTTGGTTTCATTTGGAAAAGTTCATAAGAGTGCACAAGGATGTTGATTTTGGACTCTTTCACTCGACTAGTGCCTTCACGAGTGACCTCAAGAGTTCTCCAAATATCAAAAGCCGAATCACAAATTGAAACACGATTAAACTCATTTTTGTCTAGTGCACAAAACAAGGCATTCATAGCCCTTGCGTTTAAAGCAAAAACCTTCTTCTCCGATTCATTCCATTCGCTCATCGGAAGAGAAGATTTTTGAAATCCGTTTTCGACAATAGTCCAAAGCTCGAAATCCATGGAAATGAGGAAGATCCTCATACGAGTCTTCCAATACGTATAATTCGACCCATTAAACATAGGTGGACGTGTGATAGAATGACCTTCATGCATGCCGGAGTAAGCGATCTCTCTTGGGTATTAAACCAAATATGAGAGTGAGCCTTGCTCTGATACCAATTGTTAGGATCGGAGCAGCACTAAGAGGGAGGGGTGAATTAGTGCAGCGGATTAAAACTTGTAAGTTCGAAAATGATTCTGTAAAATGTAAGGAGATTTTGCTTTGATTATAACTTGAGTAAAGTAAAGACAAAAAACTTGCTGTTGTGTAGATAACGATTGCAGAAAAGTAAGTACTCACACATTCAATGAACACGCCAATTTAAAGTGGTCCGGTCAAATGACCTACATCCACTTGCGAAGCCTTCTTCAATGAGGCTCCCAACTTCCACTAGCAAATCTCTTTGAAGGGGAAGGACAAATACCCCTCTTACAACCTTTTACAAGTGGTTCACACTCTTACAATTTTTGAAGAGAAAAACGGAGGTGAACACTCAAGCAATTTAAGACAAGACTTGCTAAAGACTTTTCTAAGACCTTTTTCTCAATCTATTGCTTTCATAAAAGTTGTAATCTCAGCTGAGAATTGAGGGGTATTTATAGGCCCCAAGATTATTCAAATTTGGGCTCTAAATTTTGAATTCTCTTGGGTTTCCGAGGCTGGCGGTGCCACCGCCTGTCGGTGGCGGTGCCATCGCCTGTCAGTGTCTGACACTGACAGTTGTACTGGCGATGCCACCGCCGGACCTCTCGGGTGCTGGGTAGTGCCACCGCTCAGTTCTCGAGTTCTGGGTGGTGCCATCGCCTACACCATTTCAGCTCACTGGTTGGACTCCAAACTTGGCCCAAACCAGTCCTAACTCGAGCCCAATTGGCCCCTACTTGGGTTATAGGATTAACACCTAATCCTAACCCTAATTAACGTGCCAACTATGAATTTAAAGACATTTTCTAAGCTATTACAAAGTCCGTAAGTCAAGACTTCTTCCGACAAGCTTCCGGCGAACTTCCGGCGGTCTTCCGATAAACTCTCAGAAAATATTCTACGGACTCCCAACAGGCTCCTAGACTTCACGATTTGATCTTGGCGAGTTCCGACGAGCTTCTTTGGCAAGCTACGATCTTTCTCGATGAGCTCCATGAACTTCCGACGTATGTTCCGGCGAGCTTCCGAAAACCCTTCGGCAAGCTCCCTACTCATTTTCAGCTAGTTCCGGCAACATTCCCGACGAATCTTCGGACCCTCAAACGTCCATCGAACTTGACTCCGGTATCCTTGCTTTATGTTTTCAGGCTATCATAGTTAATCCTACACACTTAACTTCAATAATATGGATTAGATCAATTAACCCATCAATTGATTTCATCATCAAAATCCGAGATTCAACACGATCGCTGTAACCTACATCCACTCCTGATTCCTCCTCCGTTTAGGCCATCGGCATCTACTATCGGTCTTCCTTCAATGGGCAAAGACCAGCTACTTTCTTACAACTCTTTCTCCTTTTTACAAGTTTAGGAGACAACCTTTTACAAGCCTCATCTCTCTTAGATTGATCACAAAGCTAAAGGATGAGGAGGATACTTAGCACTTTTACAATATTTTTACAACCAAAATTTCAAGACTTTTTGTTCACACTTTTCGTACTTTTTCATGTAGAAAAGAGTGGGGTATTTATAGGCACTAATGGCTTCAAAAATGGAGCCAAAAAGTATCTCATCCCGGGTTTCCGGGGTACTTGCGGTACCACCACCTAGTTTGGCAATACTACCGCTTGACAAAGCCTTGGAGATTGGGCTTAGGCGGTATCACCGCCTGATAGGATGATACCATCGCTTGACAGTATTAACGACTGATGGTACCATCGGCCAGTCTGGGTGGTACCATTGCCCAAAACCACTTGGGAGGTTGAGCCTTAAGCGATTCCACCGCCTAGTATGGGCGGTGCCATCGCTTGACGTGGCTCCAAGTGGTTGAATGGGCCAACTAACCGGACCAATTCAGCCTTGTTTAGGGCCCAATTGGCCCTTAATTGAGTTAGTAGGATTTCTCCCAAAACTAACTCAAATTAAAGTCCTAATTACGATAGTTAAATCTAAAACAATTACAATACAAGGGATCTAAGTTGTTTGGCATGTTAATTGTTCAACCGAACTCTCAATGAACTTTCGGCGAACTCTCAGCGATTTTCCGGCGAGCTTTCTATGAACTTCCGACAAACTTCCGACGAACTTTCAGTGAACTCCCGATGAACTTTTGACGAGTTTTTGACGAACTCTCGGTGAACTTCCGGTGAGCTTTCACTACATTGTCCAATCCTTTAGTGTATCCCCCGATTCATCTGGCCTAATGCCTGATCATTGACTCCAGCCCAACATTCGATTCTTCTTTAATCATTTTACCTTTCTCACGATCATAGTTAGTCCTGCATCACTTATCTCAAGACATGAATTAGATCATTAATTCACCAATTGATTTCATCATAAAAAATCGAGATTCAACAAGGTGGAACCTCCTTAGAATGTACTTAGACTTCTGATGAGACCTAGGTTCCTTCGCTTGAGCAATCGTCCCATTGTTATCGTAATATAAGGGAATCGGCTCCTTGTTATCCGGCACGACTCCTAGATCTATGATGAACTTCTTTATCCAGACTCCCTCCTTTGTTGTCTCTACTGTAGCAATATGCTCTGCATTCGTGGTCGAGTTAATAGTAGTATCCTGCTTGGAACTCTTACAGCATATTGCTCCTCCATTCAAGGTGTACACATACCCCGAATTCGACTTACTATCATCGACATCAAACTGAAAACTCGAGTCCATGTAGCCTTCAACCTTGAGGCTACTACCTCCATATACCAGTAAAAGATCCTTAGTCTTTCTCAAGTACTTAATTATACATTTTACTACTTTCTAGTGCTCCAAGCTTGGATTCGCTTGAAACCTGCTCATGACACTCAAAGCATGCGTTATATTAGGCTGGTACATAGCATGACATACATGATAAACCTTATCGCTGGTACATAGCATGGCTATATCTTATCCATGTTCATCATTTCTTCAAGAGTCGTTAGGGACATACTCCTAGAATGTGATATCCCATGTCTTATCGGTATGAGACATCTCTTGAAATTTTTCATGTCAAACCTTTTGACAATGGTGTTTATGTACTTGGATTGGGACAAACCAAGCATCCTCTTGGATCTATCTCTATAGATTTGAATCCCTAAGATATAGGATATTTCCCCTATATCCTTCATGGAGAAGTGTCTAGATAACTAAGTCTTTACTATGGATAGTATTCCTATATCATTCACAATGATCAAGATGTCATCCATATATAACACCAAGAAGGTGATAGTGCTCATACTTATCTTCATGTACCCACAAGACTTATCTTCGTACTTAACGAATTCATAAAATATAATCGCCTCATCAAATCTTATATTTCAACTTCGAAAAGCTTACTTTAGTGCATGAATGGACCTAAGTAACCTATACACCTTATCTAGGCTATCCTTGGACACGAATCTCTTAGGCTATATCATATACACCTCCTCAAGGTTACTATTGAGGAACATGATTTTCACGTCCATATACTAGATCTCATAATCATAATGTGCTGCAATAGCTAACAGAATTCAGATGGATTTTAGCATGGTTACGGGTGAGAAGGTTTCGTCATAGTCAACACCTTACCTTTGATGATACCCCTTAACCACTAACATTGCTTTATAGGTCTCTACCTTTCAATCTACTCCGATCTTCTTCTTAAAGATCCATTTGCAACCAATGGGTACAATACCCTCGAGTGCATCAACTAAGTTCCAAACCTTATTGGAGTACTTGGAATCCACCTTAGAATTCAAGGCTTCTTACCACTTCCCAGAGTCTATACTTGCAATAACCTCCTCGTAGATCTAAGAATCAATATCCTCAATATCCACTACTCTAATATGTCTTACATATCTCTCAGGAAGATGAGATATTCTGTCGGACCCACGTAACTTATAAAAATTTTTTATTCGATCCTTGAACTATCATATTTGAAATTTTTTTTAAAAATTTTATTCTAACTTACAAAAATATGGATTTTATAGAGTTATATGATATTAACTTTCCTTCCTTAACTGTTATTCTTGTAGACCTCCGCGTAGTCCTTCCCACATAGCTATGGGAAAATAAAGGGCACGAGGATAACGGTATATAAATTTATGACTTCAATACAACGTTCTACATAAGAAATCAATTGATCTTGTCTCTCCTAAGAGAGATGAAGGCGGACAGTCAATACTTGAGACTCTGCAACTATATAGTTTGCAACTAGTAATGCCCGCGCTACAATGCCAAAATTATGCACTTTGAAATAGCAAGCATGAAGTTGCGCTCGTTGGTTGCATTAACTTTCTGTCTCTACTGGAGAGCCGATTAGAGTCAAAGAGTGATGGCAATCAGCAGGAAATAAAGAAATATTAAGAGGTTTAGGATCACTCAACTCTTTAGAATTTTTTATTACTAATATTTTTTTATTTGTTAGACATGCAACTGTTGACTTTCATTGCTTTTTAACTTCAATGTTCCCTCCCCACTGTGAAGTGACTGTACTTGTTCAAGTCTCTTGAGTACAAACATCCAATTGGCATCCGCCTCTGAGAAGCAGATTGTGTAAACTATATGCTTTTCTTTTCTTGTGCTTGAGGGGAGCTGAGGTCCTACTGAACCAGCAGCAGAACTGTGTCGTTTGAAGAATCATCGCATGTCCAACAAGAGAAACTCTGGCTTTTCGATCAGAAGCTTCCATTCATTGCAGAATTTAGCAACTGTAGCTCCATCCACGATCCTATGATCAGCTCCAATTGTGACCTGAAGCCAGAAGAGTCATGTTCCAAGTGTAAGTGGATGAACCTAGATAAGAATTAAAAACGGAGGCAAGTGTCTAGAGATTTTGAGATCTCCTTCTCTGGTTGCTTATCCAGTTTGTGTCATATGTTTCACCACAATACTAATTGTCTGGATTGGGAAGCAACCACCTATCTTTCTTATCCTCAACAGTAAAATGCATTCATGGTGGTTGAAGTGCTATTTTATGCAACTGGCTTGAACCAAAATACTTGTTTGACAAAATTATGGCAAAGTCAACTGGCCAGGTTTAACTCTGGTTGATTGGGTTTAGACCAACAACAACAGGGGTATGGAAAATTCAAACTGCATGCGGCCCATTCAAGATCCAGTCAGGTTGGTCTATCCAAGTAAAGTTTGTGGTGTCAAACTCTTAAAAATATAATGTAACTTCAGCAAATACAGGAACACAAATGAATCTTGATGGCAATGAGGTATTCTGATGACCAAATTGTCCAGCACTCAAGCCCATGTGTATCTATGAGAAAATGTGGTAAAGAGAAATTCGGCTTTTCCAACATCAGAAGTTAAATCATAAAATCCTAATTTCAAGATTTTATGGGTCAAGTTATTTCAGATACCATCATAGCCAACCCATTATATCCAGTTGGATTTGGGTAATCCAAATCAAATCCAGATATCAAAACCCTCACCCAAACCCAACTTAACTTCTGTTTGCTGTCAATTTATGGTAAAAAGTTCCTACCCCTACCTACACTACATTCCATGGATTATCCAAACTATATACTGAAAAATATTCTCATATATACTCATAAATTATTGCCAGCAGTCCTAATATAGGATAAGGGTGTTGTTGTTGTTGTCATTGTAATGATACATCCATTCACCAAAATATTGACATCAATATTCCCACTAAAACTGAGGGAATGGATCTAAAATTGATCCTAACAAGAAAGAGAATAGTTACAGGTACAGAGGGCTTTTGATTAAATAAAGGGTTGGATTGTAATTTTTCCAAAACAAAGTATGCAACTATTTAACTATAAGTGCATGCTGAATAATCATAAAGTCAAAATGGCTGAATTGAAAACTTACGTTGGCTATTGAAGCTGGATAAACATTATCAGCATCATCAAAACGGGGAAGTTTTCGAATTTGTCCAATAGCAATGATAGCAACCTCAGGTAAATTAAGAAGTGGAGAACCAAACATGCCACCAACTGCTCCAATGTTGCTCAAGGTTATTGTTCCACCAGTAATATCTTCAGAATTTAGCTTGTTGTTTAATGCCATCAGTTGCAATCTGGCCAATTCCTTCATAATCTAATTACAGAACAAACATCATTCAGAATGATTTTGCGTATAGATGTACATCAAATAAGTGAGATGAGATTAAGAGTAAAAGATTAATAATTAATCCAAAACCATTGCAACAAGTAAAACATTAAGGTATTATAGGATGCGAAGAAAAAATGATCAAGTATATCAAAATCAGATAAAGTATGTAAGCTAGTGACAGAATGTCTTATCATGACAAGACCACCCAGGATTGGCAACAAACTCAACAATCTTAAACATACGTATCAGTGTGCCCAAACATGACTACTTATTCATGTTGTCAAATAATAAGATGTCGAACAGGGCTTTTTGCTCAGTTAAATAAGAGCTAGAGAGTCAAAATATACCAATTTGATACTCCGAAAGTGATCAGGAATTGTCAACTTATCCACTATAATAAAAAGACACATCCAAACACACATTGATCCTTTTACCAATTTTGCTTGAATCTTTTTGTGTACACTGCAGATAGTAGATTCCTTATAGAGTGAAAATTCATATCTTCCATTGTTTGTACTTCTGAATACCAAATCAAGGTCATATTTCTCATGTGTATTAAAGGGATGCTACTCCTATGAAGATGCATATGATAAATGCTCAAAATTTCAAATGGCTAATGCTTTTGTCAGATAATATATTTCTTTATGCTGAGGTGATACCAGTGATTTCAATAGGCGCTCGGGCGCTTGCCTCAAAGAGGCGCCGCCTGGGCGCTTGCCCGAGCCCAAGCGTCGGGCACTTCGGGCGAGCGCCTAGGTTAAACCAAGCAACCGAACCAGACTTTTAGGTCTGGTTGGTCTCTGGTGCTTTAGTTGGTTCAATTGAACCAACTAAATCACCAATATCAGGCTCCCTCTTGCGATTTCCCCGACTTCCCCAACCCTAAAACTCGCGATTTTGCCGTCAAGATTTCTTCTCCGCTGTCGCTGCTCTCTGCTGCCGCTGCCACTATCGTTGCTTGCCGCTACTATCACTACTCGCCGTTGACACAATCGCTGCTCGCCGCTGCTGTTGCCGCTCCCGTTGTTGCCACCGCTCCCGCTCCCCCTCCAGCTACGGTTGTCGCCTGCTACCGTTGTCGTTGCCTCAACACCTCAGTCTTCTCACACTCTTCTCACTATACTATTAACAGTATATTAATAGTATACTAATAATAGTATTTTTATTTATTATATTAATAGTATATTATTTTATTTTAATACTATTAATTTTTATTTATTTAATAGTATATTTTTTATTTAAAAAATAAAAAATATACTATTATGATTTATTTATTTATTATGATTTTGTACCTAATTTTTTTAATTTAATAATATTTTTTTATTTAAATAATTATATTTATTAATTATATTATATATTTTTATATTTTAGCGCCTCGCTTCGCTCGAGTGAGCGCCTAGCGCCTCGGGCATTTTTGGACCTTGGCGCCTAATGCTTTTTAAATCATTGGGTGATACATCATGCAACTTGGACTGATGACCTAGGTCATGAACTTGGTAAGCGAAGTGGAACTTCCACCAACCCAAGATGACATGACTCACAACATCAACCAATCAAATGTCAACACATGAAAGATCCTGCAGATCAGCTTTAGTTTAAAATGGGTCTCCCTACCCAACACTGACAGCTATGATAGGGCAGGCATCAAGTTGGATGGTATCTAGGTTGCAAATGAAATATTTTCCACCGAAACATAGGCCAATGATAAAAGATTTGTTCACTTTCTTTTACCTCTGTTAAAAAAACTTTACCGAAACTTGTCATAAGCTAGAGCACTACAAAATATTACACACCCATAATAAAACATATGAAACTATCCTGATCTCTAACAAAATAATGCCTATTGGTCAGATCATCTTTGATAATAACTAAATGAATTCTACATGCCAAATTGTATGCGACTGTAACAGAGATTTACTGTATACACATGAAGACTTCAAAAATTCATTTTGCATGCAGAGGAATGACAACTCAAGTCTGCAATAGGCTCATTTTCCATCAAATATGAAGTTGACCAAGACGTTTTCCCACCAACTAACATGGAACATATCAGATCATATATCATACCATAAAGTCGATTTTCGGCCAAGTGAAAAAGACATCTATAAAATCGTGACTATAGAATATGACTAATCGAAATGGATACATTTGTCTCATACTCTATGGACACGAAGAGAAAATATATATTTTACATCTCAAAGGGGTTATAATTGGATATACCATTATTTCTAATATAGGAGTTCTTATATCAATGGGAAATGCTCTATCTTTGAGTGCAGTTTGAATTATTAATTTATATAATTGGAAGTAACTAATTAGGTTTGCAACGAAACCTAGAAATCGATCACTGATCTAATTTTACCTCTTTGGGATAGAACTCAACAGAACAGTTTAGTGTCAGCAAGTGATTAAGTAGTTCCTCAAGAGAAAATTATTGACTAGATACGATAATACAGAGAAACAAAATTGTTTGAGCCCCTTCTTTCAAATAGGATGATGGATTATTCACTACAAACTGAAAGCTAAGCTGTGATAGTAAAGATCCCAGGGAAAAAGAGATGTCTCGAGATTTGTTAAAGTAATAGGCATAATTTCAGAGTCATTCAGTTTGAATACTATGTCAACAGATTTAAAAAAAAAAGCTCCCTATTACATTGTGAACATATTACTGATTTGTAGAGATTATTTCCTCTTTTGTTGGAAATTATTTTCCGATTTTGATAAGATTATTCTTTTGATTCTGTGAAGATTAATTTCCTATCCTTTTCAGGTGATTAGTTTCCAGATTTTTGTACGATTTAGTTTCTCCATTTATCAAACTTGTACCCCTATAAATTCTGTAAGGTTCTCATAATCTAAAGCATCAAGAAGTATTCCTTTCTAAATGGTATTCAGAGCCTATCCATACAAGACCAAAAGCTTTTTTCTTCATTGTCCAAAAATCTCTCTTCCTTCCTCATGTCCTCTTCAACCCAAACCTCTATTGGTTCTATCCATAACCAAACCATGTATCAACCATTCCCTTCTGAACTCCAAACTATTCATCCCTCCTTTGGACTCAATGGTCAAAACTATTTGGAATGGTCCCAGCTTGCATCCACTTTTCTAAAAGAAAAAGGAAAATTGAGCCACTTAATTGGACCAGTACCAAGCGAAGATGACCCGCATTAGTTACTCCGGATGAAGAAGATTTGATGATCATGACACTGGAACTCAATGCAACCAGAGATCAGTGGAACGTGCGCGTTTCTCTGTTTCTATGTACGACAAAGCATAAAGTCAAAGGTGTTGCTCAGATCTACAAGATCAAGACTAAGATACATTCCACAAAGCAAGGTACTTTATCTGTGATTGAGTACTACAATATTATGAAATGATTGTGGCTTGGATTTGATTATTATCAAAATGTTAAGATGAAGTATAGTGAAGATGCTGCTATGTTACTAATGATTCTTGAAAGAGCAAGGATCATTTTTAGTCGGACTTAACATGTAATATAATCAAGCACAGATTCAAGTACTTAGAAACTAGGAAGCACGAACACAGTGGTTTGGGTGGCATACCCATGTCCGACACGTGTCAGACACGGATTCATCACCAACATGACTAGACACATGTCATACATGTGTCGAGCCTTGTCTTGTTTTTTTTAAATTCTTTTGATTCAGTTGGATACGAAATTCACATGTTGGACTCCGGATTTCTCAGTGCTTGCGTGCGGAGACATCATGAAACCTCCAGAATCCTTCCTTACAGATTCAGGGAGGATTTCTTACCTTTTACGAACGGATCATCGGCGTTAAATACACTTGTGTCCTACCCCTACCGAACCCTTCTTCCTCACTAGTGGAGCCTTTGCCCTTGCTCCACCTATGGAAGAGGAGGCTCTACCCCCGCCTCGAATGCCTCTAGACCACCACCACCCATCAACCACCTCGGCTTCAACTCCCGAGCGAACTGGAGGTTTCACAACGAAGCAAACCCTTATTCCTCAACAAAGTGAAGCCTTTGCCCCACCCCTAGTCCACCATCAAGGTCTAGCGAAGCCTGCACCCCAACGAAGCATCCTCACCGATGTCTGGTTAAAACTATGCCCCACTTGTGTCCAATCAGCGTCCCATCAACATCCTCTGCCCCCCGCCCCTCAGTGCCCCACCGGTGTCACCAAGCACTAGCGAAGCCTTTGTCGTCGCACACTCGCACTATCAGGCCCTCCTCGTCGAGCACCGCACCTATGACCCGACAATCATCACACTATCGGGCCCTCTACCCTAAGTGCCCCACTTACGACTCAATAATCGTCGCGTGCTCTCGAGCCCTCCGCCCCAAGCACCCCGTTGTTATCATGTGTCACGCGTAGCTTCTTCCTCAGTCGTGCTGCATCGCAATGTTTATTTAGATTTTTTCACTGATAAAAAACACTTATTTTGATTATTAACATATTATTAACTTTTTACTTTTTTATTTTTCTATTTTTTTATTTTTATTTTTATTTTTTATTTTTTTATTTTTTTTATTTTTTATTTTTAATCTAGGCTTTTTTATTGCTTTTGATTAAATTGTTATAACAATATGAGTAAACTATAAAATATAACAATCTGAGTAATATATATTATATATTATATAAAACATATTAATCTAATATTATATATATTAAAAAATACATGTGTCCTCCCTGTGTCCGTATCTTAATTTTTTAAAAAATGGTGTATCGTCGTGTCCCTGTCACATGTTTGTGCTTCTTAACTTGGAAAAGTCCTACCATCCCATAAACGAAGACTTCTCAATCAACGGGGCCAAGGAAGGAAGGAATGTAGTGTTGAAAAATCCAGCTACCGAAAGTTTTACCAAGTCTTCTCTATGCATAGAAACTCGATGTCTAGTAACTCCGAGATTGAGGGACTAAATTAGGAGGATATTGAAAAGCTTCGGAGTTTTCTCACTTCACTAAATAAGCCTAGTGCCATTTGTTCTCTTGCTCAATTAGGTAAGTATTATATTTCTTATTTTAAATGCCTCCATCAGGTAAGTATTATATTTCTTACCTTTAAATGCCTCTAAAGACTATTGTTATGGATCTTGGGTAATAGATTCAAGAGTCCCACTGACGATATGACCAACTCCTCAATAACTATCAACTTTATATCCCGTCCGAAAATCAAAAAATTAAAGTAGCACACTATAGCAGACCAAGGCACAATTACACTAACACCCTCCGTTTCCTTAAAGCCTGTATTGTATGTACCTAGTCTTCCAGTAAGCCTTCTATCAATTCATTAAATTACTACAGATTCAAAATGCAGTGTAACTTTCTTTCTGTCCCATTGTACTTTTCAAGATCAAGTTACAAGGACGATTAGACATGCCAAGGAAAAGGAGGGGCCCTACTATCTTGAATATTGCAGTAAAAATGGCAATAACTATTTACCATCATCCTATCCTCGAAAAAAAATTATTTAATAAAGTTCAAATTTGCATCTTGGACATTCATCTTTTTTCTTGGTTGAAAGGCATGTTTCCTTCTTCGTTATTCAAGGCTTGGATGTCAACGAATCTGATTGCGATGCTTGTCAGTTGGCTAATTACCAATGTGTTTCTGTTCCATTGATTAAAAAAATCATCGCATCTATTTTCATTGATTCATACCAATGTTCAGGGTCCCTCACAGATCCCAAATATTACCGGACTTATTGGTTTGTTTCTTTCATTGATGATTATTCTCAAGTGACGACTTTATCTTTTGAAAAATAACTCCGATGGTAGTTTCATCTTCATTACATTTCATAAGATGATTCAAATTCAGTTTGGTTTTAACCATACTTTGTCCTCTAAAAAATGAAGGAATAATACATCAATCATTGGATACTCCACAAAAAAAACAATGTTGCTAAAAGAAAGAATGATCATCTTGAGGTAACAAGTGTCACCTTATCTTCTTAATGTAACACCTGTTACCTCTCCTTCTCGAAGTAACATGTGCAATACTATTTCAAAAAAGATGCCCAAGACATACTGGGGAGAAGCAGTACTAACTACTACTTATTTAATATTACCATCTAAAGTTTTAGAAAATAAAGCTCCGATTACAATTCTATTTGGTGGCATCTCTTTTGTTCATATTCATTCTCAACGTCATGATGAACTTGATCCTCAAGATCTTAAATATATATTCCTTAGTTATTCCTCCATACATAAATAATTAAGTGTTATCCTGCTTCAAAGAAATTTTTCACTTCAATGGATGTTACTTTTGCTAAAAATTAATTCTTTTAATAAACTCTTCTTGTCAAGACAAATCCTTGAGTCTTGAACTTTAGGATCTTGATCTTCCTGCATCAAACCTTTCCATAGTTCTAACAACTATATCGAACTCTAACGCCACGAATGAGGATGAGATAAATGGTATTATCACTACATTGCCACTGCAAGTTTATTCAAGAAAATTTTCTACTCCTGAACCCAAGCATGACCAAGGATCCCATAATAGATACTTGAATTAGTTTTAGTTTTACTCCTCTATCTTTATCCACTACAGAACCCATGAACCCAAACAAAATAGCCATTTGCCGGAGTTTAAAGACATAAATCTATCTATTGTCATAGGGGAACAAGAAAATGAACCCAACATCCTATCTCCAATTATATCTCATTTGATAAATTATCTCCAGTTTTCTTTACACATCTATGTCCAATTGAAATTCCAAAAACAGTTCAAGAGACATTTAGAGATGAGAATTGGAGAAAAGCCATGATGGAAGAGATGAGTGTACTAAAGAAAAAACAAAACATGAAATACCAATGAACTTCCTAAAGAAAAGAAATTGATTGGATGCAAGTGGGTATTCACTAATAAATATAAAGTTGATGATACTTTGGATTTTGGAAAGTTACTAGATTAGGCTTGTGGCCATTATGGAGACCTTTGCTCCGGTTACAAAAATGAAAACCATACATGTATATCTTTAGCAGCTAATCTTGGTTGGTCTCTACAGCAATTTGACATTAGAAATATTTTCTTATATGATCTTGAGGAAGAAGTTTATATGGAAGCACCTCCACGGTTTGATAAAGGATTTAAAAATAATAACGTCTAGAGATTGAGAAAGGCATTTTATGGATTAAAAAATCTCCCATAGCATTGTTTGGTAGATTCGCAAAGGCAATAAGGATATGAAATTTCGACATAGTAAAGGTGATCATACTTTTTTTATTAAGAGGTCACCAAGTGATAAAATTTCAGCTTTAATTGTATATATTGATATGATATAATTATTTCTAGTGATGATCTTGAAGAAATTAAGAAACTCCAAGATTTACTAGCCAAAGTGCTTGAAATTAAAGATCTGGAAAGCTGAAATTTTTTTGGGTACTGAGACAGCTCACTCAAAAAAAGGAATTTTTATTTTACAACAAAAAATATATCATTGATCTTTTAAAATAAAGAGAAATGCTTGGATGCAAACCAGCTGATATACCTATTGAGCAAAATCTATGTTGTAGAAGACATGACGATAGATGGGGGATATTTCACAGCCTTGTTGCGAGACTCATTTATTTATCTCATACAAGACCTAATATTGCTTACGCAATGAATGTAGCAAGTCAATTCATGCATTCTCCTAAAGAGGTTCATTTTGAAGTCGTTCATAGAATTCTATGATATTTGAAGTATACCGAAAGGCATTTTATTTACAAAAAATAGGCATTATATTTGAAGTCTAGGAAAAGGCATTTTATTAGAAAAAAATGGGCAATTGAGTGTAGAAGCCTATGTCAATGTAGATTGGCTCGATCAGTAGCAGTTGATCCAAAATCATCCTCTAGCTATTGTACCATCTTAGGAGGAAATTTCGTGACAAAGAGAAGAAACGATTGCTTGATCTACTACAGAGGCAGACCATGGCACATGGAATTAGTGAGTTATTGTGGTTGAAAATAATCCTTGATGATCTGGGAGTAAGATGAAAAGGAAATATGAAACTATATGGAGATAATAAGTTAGCATTTAATCCGATGCCGATGTAGATTGGCTCGATATGTAGTAGTTGATCCAAAATCATCCTCTAGCTATTGTACCATCTTAGGTGGAAATTTGGTGACAAAGAGAAGAATCAATTGCTCGACCTAGTGCAGAGGCAGAATTCAGAGCCATGGCACAAGGAACTCATGAGTTATTGTGGTAGAAAATAATCCTTGATGATCTGGGAGTAAAATGAAACAGAAATATGAAACTATATGGAGATAATAATTTAGCATTTAATCCAGTTCAACATGATTAAACAAAACATGTTGAAGTGGATCAATATTTTATTAAAGAAAAGTTAGATAATAGATTGATTTGTATTTCTATGTATCAACAAGTAGACAACTCGTAACAAAATGTCTTTTAAGTCATTCATTTTAAGATGCAACTGGAAAGCTGGGAATGGAAAATATTTACTCGCCAGCTTGAGGGGAGTGTTGACAAATAAAGAAAATAAAGCTACATATTTTATTGTGAACATAGTACTGATTTGTGGAGATTATTTTCATTTTGTTGAAAATTATTTTTACTTTTGTTGAAAATTATTTTTCTGATTCTGAGAAAATTACTTTCCCAATTTCAAAGAGATTATTTTCTTGATTCTGTTATGATTAGTTTTCTAGTTTTTCTATTTTTTTCAGGTGATCAGTTTCCTAATTTTTGTATGATTTAGTTTCTCTATTTGTCAAACCTATACCCCCTATAAACTATGTAAGGTCCTTATAACCAAAAGCATCAAGAAGTATTCCTTTCTCCAGATTATACGAAGAACGGGAGCCAGATGACAGAACGGGAAGATCTAGGATGTAGAATATAATAACAGTGACTTAGCAAATCTAGATTCCTATATATCCACTCATGGGGTACCTCATCATATGATTTATATAAGATCTATCAATCTAGATATCATATACATCTAAAAATCCAAATGCTTCGGAAGAAATTTGACCAAAAAAATGACTACTCGAATCAGGTTTTGGGCATAAAGATTCCATTGACCCATGTCCCAACCCTTCCTGATAGGCTAATACATCTATGAAATCATTCCATGTGATATACTGTCCCATGGATCCTGAAATAGTAAAAAGAACTAAATGTCCTGTCCATGCCAAAGAACTCACTTCAAAAAGTCATGACAAATGATGATTTAGATGAGATTCAACATTTTTGAACAACAAAAAGTTTGGTTTCCATTTTGGTTGGCGTAACCAACCTGCTATTAAGGACTTTAATAGTGCCTTTTTATACCACTAATAAACACTAGAATAAGCGATATTCACTGGTTCGATATCACCTCTTCGAATAAATACTTCAATAATTGGTTGACCAAAATGAGGATACCAAATTGCATGAGTATTAGGTCTAATATGTAAAGGGTCTTGTGTTCATGACCAGTGTATTTAAAACCGCTGTGTTACGGACAAAATTCTAAACAGGATGTTTGACGTAATACATATGTATGTCCGTGTCTCTTGATTTGTTCATGCTTTGCACAGTATGTAGCGGGACGGTCGAAGGCTTAACAGCCCCATTTTAGTTGGGTTTGGTGACTGTTTTAGGCTTGTAAATAAAGGTTGTGTCATGTGGACATTTGTGAGATAACTCGGTCTGTAGTGGACCATTTTGACCCTTTGTTGTGCAACCATTCAGAGCTTGTAAAGTGTGTTTGTAATTTACATTAGCTATGAAGTGTTTTCGGAAATGTTTGCTTGTGGATCCCGAGTGAGACGCTTTCTCTAACCCGTTTTCTCTTTTGTAGGTCCTAAGGAACCATGGGAGGTTTCGGGGAGGCTGACCTTTGCGGACGGACACGCAAAGGTGCCGCATGACTTAGGCAAAACCAGCTAAGTCCGTGACAGATGGTATCAGAGCGGGACAAGCACTCATAGAAACACTTGGCATGCAAACGTGTGGGACCTAACGAGGCTACGTTGAGTGCAGCCAACACGCACGACCGTTTGGGGGAAAATGAGCATGGAGATGTAGGGAAAATGAGTCGCTCAAAGGAGCGGACATCTGAGATTAGCATTCAGAGGAATGACCAACCCTTCGCGCAAGAGGCACCACGAGAACAAGCAAGCTTGGAAGAATGCGTAGCGTATAAAGGTTGGGATGGCTGAGTTCGAGCTACGGCTCGACGTTGACAACAATACTTGATGGTGCTCAATGCAAGCGAGGCGCTTGATAAAGGATAAGACCATGCAAGGTGGAATGGGTTACTCAGCGACCGAAAGAGTTGTGCAAAGCTCATAGAGGTGAGGGGAATTGCTAACTCAAAGAATTCGGTACTCATGCAAGGGCTTGTATGCGGACAATTGAATGTTTATGGCCAACCCAAGGCGACCGAAACTCGGTACCATGGAGCATTGAAACTTTCTCTTCGACATGAGAAGGATACGTCCGTGGGAGGCTGAAGTGTGTAGCGAGTTTAGCATGTTGCTAGGCCTTGAGTGGTGCAGCGAGGACTGTATTGACGTGGAGTCGCAATCTAGCAAGTGCGTTTGTAGGAGGCAAAACAATGTACAGTTTGTTCAGCAAATCGGAGTAGTCCAAGGAGATGGTGGTCTCTGAAACTTTCAGAGAGAAGGAAACGAAAAGAGATGTTGCTCCAATGGGATAGATATCCAAGGGGGATAAATCCCGGCTCTCTGGAGGAAGAATCATGTGCAACAGACCGCACATGTTGAGGAGTACCTCAAAAACAACTCCACAAAGCTCAATGGACTGAGCGAGCGGCGAGGAGTCGTCGCATAATCTCGCTTGAGACAATGCATTGGTGGACGCATTACAAGATCAAGTGGGGAAGTGACCTAAAGCAACACAAATGAAGGCACACTTAGAGTCGATATTGAGATCGGACTCAATGGAGAGTTGACCCGTGGAACGGTGGGCGCGAGGGCCACCACCATCAACTCAATGCAAAACGAGGAGCGGAGTAACTTGGGTGTGACTTGGCGAAATACCCAAGCCGCATAAAAGGAGCCAACATAGAAGATGGAACATGGAGCGGAGGCACAGAGCTTTCCTTGGACAAAGGTCAAGGACATGAACTCTTGTAGAGGCAAGAGCGGAATCATGTCGTTCTATGGGTCCTTCACTCTGATGGAGTGGATTTATCTTGCATTGTGCCAAAGACTAAGGGAGCTTCTAGGCACATGCACCTTATCTCGGAGAAGCATTTGATGGAGGAACTAAGGTAGAGTTCAGAAGGCCTTGGCACAGGGCAAGAGGACGCGAAGGCGGGTACTCTTGAAGAATATGCCACAGTGTTGCCATTCAAGTTACCATGAAGGAAGTGACGCGCAGCGGAGATTATGCTGGTAGGGGCAGAGGCCCAAGATCCAGACAATGGTGCACCATTTTCAACGAAGTCGGTGGACTTCGGGAGCTATTAGGCGACGGACTGTCCTAGAGCAGTGCTTCATCTAGGTGTGACCTAAGAGCGAGTGGATGAAGGTCGATTGCCAAAGAAGCAAACATAATCAAAAGTGGAAGAGGCCCTACGATATGTTGGCAGAGGCCACACATGGAGGGATCGCAATCCGAATTTATCCCACAATGATCAGAATGCAATAGAGATGTCACCAGGAGGCGACATGGTGCAGCGAATCGTGGTGAAATAGTTCGTGGTAATGTGATACACGTAGATTGGAGTCCCGTGAGGGACTATCTCATACGGAGGTATGATCGGGAGCTATTGGGAGCTCCACTTTGGTAAACAACACGACGGCAACAAGGGCTATGGATTCAAGGAGTGAAGGCCATGGTACCGCAGAGGCGGGTCTTCCGTGCGTGCATCGAGTTTTGCATCGGATGAAAGCCTTGATTTTCAGCATATAGGGGCTGTGTTCCACCAAGGGAAAAGTTCAAATGCAAGTACCAATGAGTCCCATGGGAGGGACTTGTTAGAACCCTTGCAGATTCTAAACTTGGGGTTGATCTCTTTAGGGGATCGGCCTCCTTGGAACTCTATAGGGGTTCCTCCCTCCAAGTTGCTGCTCAAAGGCTGCAGAAAAGATTCATCTATTGCTTATCAAAAGAGAAGGAATACATGGCTATTTATAGGGCTTCTAAACCCTAACTCCTAATAGGACTCCTACTTAAGACTCTTACTTCTAACCAACTCCTAATAGGACTCCTAGTCAAGACTCCTATTCCCTTACAACTCCTAATTCTTCTCTAAGAAAAAACCTCCTACATGAATGCCCCTCACAATTAGGACTCTCCTAGCTAGAGTCTTAACAGAATGTCCCTCTCAATTAGGACTCTCCTAGCTAGAGTCCTAATATTTTTACATGAATGTCCCTCTCAATTAGGACTCTCCAAGCTAGAGTCCTAACAGACCCGCCCTCTTCAAATCAGCCTTGTCCTCGAGGCTGATGATTCATGAATTCTAGGAATTTGATCTTCAAGTCGTCATAGTTCTCCCAAGTGGCATCTTCTTTTGGTAGGTTCGCCCACTGTATTAGCACTTCATTAGTGGGTCGTCGTCGTCGAATCACGATCCGTCGATCAATAATGGCACTTGGCTGGGTCTGGAGTTCTCTTTGGGTAGTCATATTTGGTGGGTGGCTTTGGGCTGTCTCCAAGCACCTGTTTAAAACTTCCGGTTGGCTGTTGGTTTATGGGTGATATGTCGTACTCCTTTTCAATTTAGTACCCTGCATATAGAATAACTTTGTCCAAAATCTGCTATTGAAGATGCAAGTAGAATTTGTCACAAGCACAATGCGTCCCTTATAGTGTAATTCTTTTGAGTCCCAATTGTAATGAGCCATGTGGCTTGGTGCTTCCTCCAATTTTTTTATAATCTTAGTCTTGATTTCCCATTCCATCCGAATTTGGTTTCTCTGAAACCGGGAAGCGGGATCCAAAATATTATAAGAAATGATAAGCACAAAGAACTATAGAAAGCTTAAAATGCTTACAATAGATTGGATATAAAGAAAGCTTGAAATGCTTACAGGGGATTGCTAGAGGATGGATTTCAGCTCAAGTAAGACTCTGGTTTTTAGACCCATGTCTTGCAAGAGACTAAGCTAGAGAATATATAGAGGAAGAGGATAGAACCGGGTGCTCATTGGGCCCCATCGCATTCTTATCCTTTCATCAGATATTTCTCTAACTTCTTGGCGAAGGAAAGCATATTCCTTGGCACAATTATTGATGGTACTATGAGCGGCTCCCCGGGGCTCAACTCATTTTCCTTAGTAGCTAAGAAAAGCAAATATTTTGTCTCACACCTCTTGTCTTTATTTGGCGGCTAAGCAAAGTATATATTCCAGCTGTCTAAAGGCTGAGGCTGGTTGTCCTTTGTGAGACATCTTTTACCAGAGATAGAGCCTCCTCCAGTTGTTGTTGCTGTTGAAGAACGACTGGTAACCAGTCCCTGTACCAGTTGTCTTTTCCACCGCTCCTTCTCTGATACTCTTTAGTCTTGATTAAGTGGACGTCGAGGAATTGTTGCAATGCTTCAAGTGCTTGTCGGGAGGCTTCCTTTTGAATTGATCCGAGTCTTCTTTCAGACAATCCTTCAAGCTTAAATGAGAGTCCGTTACGTGTCCTGGTTCTGAGCTTGTCCATTTCCTGTTGATATTGCAGGAGGAGGTCACCTGGTTTATTAGTTGATTCAGGTGCGTAGCAGCCTTGAGGCTTGGTTTGGCTTGAACTTCCTGGGTGGCTTCCAGAATTAGGAGTAATGATTCGCTTGGCCATCCTGCAATCAAAATATTTATTAGTCTGGATAAAGAGTCGGCTAGAATGTTACTTTCTCCTTCGATGTGCTCAAATTTTACTTCTACACCGCTCCCAGTGATATAGTCTACGAAGGCCATCCATCTGACTCTGGATGGTTTGTTCTGAGCTGACTTGTTAAAGAAGCTTATTATTGCTTGGCAGTCTGTTCTAATAATGATTTCCCTTTTGTCAAGAAAGTAAATCTTCAATGCCTCCAGGGTTTTCATAACTGCATGCATTTCAGCGTCTATAGTAGACTTGATGGGATTGTATTTTCCACTGGCGTAGGCACATATCTTTTCAGTACTTCTGGGGTCATATTTATGTCTTCAGCAATTAAATTGATTAAGCAAATATTTTAATTTCAGGTTTTGACAAAAGAGTAGCCATGTTCGAACAATTAGACATTCCGGAGGAATACGAAATACTATCAGTACAGGAAGGAGAAAACCAAAGCGACGCAATTTATTCAATATCTGAAGGAGAAGATACAGAAGACCTGCAGCATGGTATTCACTCCTTCACTCATAAAATCTTTGCTTTAATAGAAGATAGTAGAACTTGGTGGATAGGACCTGAGACAGGATACCGAGCAAGAGTACAAGTTTCCCAGAAACAAGCTGAGTGCAGACATATATGGGAAATCAACACGAAGCTACCACCAGAATTTGTAGGATGCAAGTGTTGCAAGAGAAAGTCACAGAGAAGGCACAGGAGACACTGTCCCTTATGCAGGATCACTTCGTGCGGAATGTGCAGCATATACTACTTTGACAAAAGAACCCCCGTAATGACGGAGGAACCACCAAGGTATGAACCAAAAAACTTGCTTCAAACGCAACAAGATTTCATTAGTCATTGTGAAGCAGAAATAAGAAGGCTCAAAATGGCGGTTGAATTTGAACAACAAAAGGCTAAGGAACTTGAAGAAATGCATGCTCAATCCATAGCCACAGCCCAAGAAAATCTCCGTCTGAAGGAGGAGGTGGCGGAACTAAAGGCAAAATATGATAAATTGGAAGGAGAGGTACTGGAAGTAGATCGGTTGAGGCTAGAAAAGGCAGATCTCTTAAAAGAGATACAAAGGCTAGAAAAAAGAAAAACTGAAGAGAGCGAAGAAGAAGAAAGCGAAGGAGCCCTTGTTCTCTTGGAGGAGGAAACTCAAAAAATCCTATCCATGGAAACGAAGGAAACGGGAGGATCAAGAAAATCCAAGAATATGCTCTTCAACCTAAAGGTACATATGGAGATCCTGAATATCCCCCCCTTTGAAGTTAATGCTATATTGGACACAGGTGCTACCACTTGTTGCATAAACGAAAAGGTTGTACCAAGAGCTGCGATGGAGGAAAACCCTTATGTGGTACATTTCAGCGGGATTACCTCCAAAACAACAGCAAATAAAAAATTAAGGGGAGGCAAGATGACTATTGGAAACAACAGTTTCAGAATTCCCTACACCTACGCATTCTCAATGAAGCTAGGGGATGACATTCAGATGATAATAGGATGCAATTTCATAAGGGCAATGCAAGGAGGGGTTAGGATCGAAGGTAACACGGTTACATTCTATAAAAATTTGACAACTATTAATACTTTGCCCTATATCTCAACAGCCGCAGCAATAGAGGAACTAGACTTGGAAGAGGATGACTATATTCAAATCCAGGAGTCAGTATTTTGCTCTGCGGAAGCTCAGCAAAGCAATGAAAGAATAAGAGCCAAGTTCGGAAGCTTACTAGACCAGCTAAAGGCCCAAGGTTATATTGGGGAGGACCCTCTCAAGCATTGGAGAAAGAATGGAATAACATGCAAGTTGGAAATCAAAAATCAAGATTTTGTGGTAGAAGACAAGCCTCTCAGACATTTGACACCACAAGCAAAGGAAGCTTTTTCCAAGCATATAAGAGCACTACTGGAAATAGGGGTTATCAGACCAAGCAAAAGCAAGCACCGTACCACTGCTATAATTGTTAATTCAGGAACCACGGTGGACCCCATAACAGGAGCAGAAAGAAAAGGGAAGGAAAGGATGGTTTTTAACTACAAAAGGCTCAATGACATCACGGAGAAAGATCAATATAGCCTCCCTGGTATTAACACCATTCTCAAAAAGGTCAGCAATAGTAAAATTTACTCAAAGTTTGATCTAAAATCTGGTTTTCATCAAGTCGCTATGCACCCTGATTCCATAGAATGGACTGCATTCTGGGTACCTGAAGGATTGTATGAATGGCTTGCAATGCCATTTGGTCTCAAAAATGCCCCTGCTATATTCCAAAGGAAAATGAATAATTGCTTCAAAGGTACGGAACAGTTCATTGCAGTCTACATTGATGATATCCTTGTTTTCTCAGAAAACGAAAAGGAGCATGAGAAACACCTCACCGAGATGTTAAAAATATGCCAAGAGAACGGCCTTGTTTTAAGCCCGATGAAAATGAAAATTGCAGTAAAGGAAATTGAATTTCTTGGAGCAATCCTGGGGAATTCCAAGATCAAGCTACAACCCCATATTATCAAAAAAATTACTGATTATCGGGAAGAAGACCTTACTACCAAGAAAGGCCTCAGATCATGGCTAGGGATCCTAAACTACGCAAGAAGCTACATACCCAACCTGGGCAGACTCTTAGGCCCGTTATATTCAAAAACAAGCCCAACAGGTGAGAAAAGGATGAACAATCAGGATTGGGAACTGATCAAGAAGATCAAGAGCTTAGTACAAAATCTTCCTGACCTAGAAGTACCTCCTGAAGACTGCTTCATAATACTAGAAACAGACGGATGCATGGAAGGATGGGGAGGAATTTGTAAATGGAAAAAACAAAAATATGACCCCAAAAGTACTGAAAAGATATGTGCCTACGCCAGTGGAAAATACAATCCCATCAAGTCTACTATAGACGCTGAAATGCATGCAGTTATGAAAACCCTAGAGGCATTGAAGATTTACTTTCTTGACAAAAGGGAAATCATTATTAGAACAGACTGCCAAGCAATAATAAGCTTCTTTAACAAGTCAGCTCAGAACAAACCATCCAGAGTCAGATGGATGGCCTTCGTAGACTATATCACTGGGAGCGGTGTGGAAGTAAAATTTGAGCACATCGAAGGAGAAAGTAACATTCTAGCCGACTCTTTATCCAGACTAATAAATATTTTGATTGCAGGATGGCCAAGCGAATCATTACTCCTAATTCTGGAAGCCACCCAGGAAGTTCAAGCCAAACCAAGCCTCAAGGCTGCTACGCACCTGAATCAACTAATAAACCAGGTGACCTCCTCCTGCAATATCAACAGGAAATGGACAAGCTCAGAACCAGGACACGTAACGGACTCTCATTTAAGCTTGAAGGATTGTCTGAAAGAAGACTCGGATCAATTCAAAAGGAAGCCTCCCGACAAGCACTTGAAGCATTGCAACAATTCCTCGACGTCCACTTAATCAAGACTAAAGAGTATCAGAGAAGGAGCGGTGGAAAAGACAACTGGTACAGGGACTGGTTACCAGTCGTTCTTCAACAGCAACAACAACTGGAGGAGGCTCTATCTCTGGTAAAAGATGTCTCACAAAGGACAACCAGTCTCAGCCTTTAGACAGCTGGAATATATACTTTGCTTAGCCGCCAAATAAAGACAAGAGGTGTGAGACAAAATATTTGCTTTTCTTAGCTACTAAGGAAAATGAGTTGAGCCCCGGGGAGCCGCTCATAGTACCATCAATAATTGTGCCAAGGAATATGCTTTCCTTCGCCAAGAAGTTAGAGAAATATCTGATGAAAGGATAAGAATGCGATGGGGCCCAATGAGCACCCGGTTCTATCCTCTTCCTCTATATAATCTCTAGCTTAGTCTCTTGCAAGACATGGGTCTAAAAACCAGAGTCTTACTTGAGCTGAAATCCATCCTCTAGCAATCCCCTGTAAGCATTTCAAGCTTTCTTTATATCCAATCTATTGTAAGCATTTTAAGCTTTCTATAGTTCTTTGTGCTTATCATTTCTTATAATATTTTGGATCCCGCTTCCCGGTTTCAGAGAAACCAAATTCCTAATGGTATCAGAGCCTGTTGTATTCTGTTTTGATATAGTCTCTAACCGAATTGCTATGATATTTATGCTAAGATTGCTTTGTAAAACGTCACTTACGGTTTAAAACTTGTGAGGAGCCCGAGGAAGGCAACCAGGTCAGGGAACCACAGTAAGACCTTTGACGCAAGCCCTCAAAGTTAAGAAAGAACGCAATCCCAAGTAGCTCCCGTGTTGTGAGCTAGTTCTTTCTTAGTTATTTCCAGTACCAGTTTTCGAATATCAGCTTGAGTAAGAGGTTTGTTGTCGATGAGTAAGAAAGATAACGTTGTTATTGAGGATTCGAGGTTCTTAACCCTATGCTCGAGGTTGCAGTTTTCCTCAAAGATCCAGAACAATTCCTCGACGTCCACTTAATCAAGACTAAAGAGTATCAGAGAAGGAGCGGTGGAAAAGACAACTGGTACAGGGACTGGTTACCAGTCGTTCTTCAACAGCAACAACAACTGGAGGAGGCTCTATCTCTGGTAAAAGATGTCTCACAAAGGACAACCAGCTTCAGCCTTTAGACAGCTGGAATATATACTTTGCTTAGCCGCCAAATAAAGACAAGAGGTGTGAGACAAAATATTTGCTTTTCTTAGCTACTAAGGAAAATGAGTTGAGCCCCGGGGAGCCGCTCATAGTACCATCAATAATTGTGCCAAGGAATATGCTTTCCTTCGCCAAGAAGTTAGAGAAATATCTGATGAAAGGATAAGAATGCGATGGGGCCCAATGAGCACCCGGTTCTATCCTCTTCCTCTATATATTCTCTAGCTTAGTCTCTTGCAAGACATCGGTCTAAAAACCAGAGTCTTACTTGAGCTGAAATCCATCCTCTAGCAATCCCCTGTAAGCATTTCAAGCTTTCTTTATATCCAATCTATTGTAAGCATTTTAAGCTTTCTATAGTTCTTTGTGCTTATCATTTCTTATAATATTTTGGATCCCGCTTCCCGGTTTCAGAGAAACCAAATATTTATGTCTTCAGCAATCCTATTTATGTCTTCAGCAATTAAATTGATTAAGCAAATATTTTAATTTCAGGTTTTGACAAAAGAGTAGCCATGTTCGAACAATTAGACATTCCGGAGGAATACGAAATACTATCAGTACAGGAAGGAGAAAACCAAAGCGACGCAATTTATTCAATATCTGAAGGAGAAGATACAGAAGACCTGCAGCATGGTATTCACTCCTTCACTCATAAAATCTTTGCTTTAATAGAAGATAGTAGAACTTGGTGGATAGGACCTGAGACAGGATACCGAGCAAGAGTACAAGTTTCCCAGAAACAAGCTGAGTGCAGACATATATGGGAAATCAACACGAAGCTACCACCAGAATTTGTAGGATGCAAGTGTTGCAAGAGAAAGTCACAGAGAAGGCACAGGAGACACTGTCCCTTATGCAGGATCACTTCGTGCGGAATGTGCAGCATATACTACTTTGACAAAAGAACCCCCGTAATGACGGAGGAACCACCAAGGTATGAACCAAAAAACTTGCTTCAAACGCAACAAGATTTCATTAGTCATTGTGAAGCAGAAATAAGAAGGCTCAAAATGGCGGTTGAATTTGAACAACAAAAGGCTAAGGAACTTGAAGAAATGCATGCTCAATCCATAGCCACAGCCCAAGAAAATCTCCGTCTGAAGGAGGAGGTGGCGGAACTAAAGGCAAAATATGATAAATTGGAAGGAGAGGTACTGGAAGTAGATCGGTTGAGGCTAGAAAAGGCAGATCTCTTAAAAGAGATACAAAGGCTAGAAAAAAGAAAAACTGAAGAGAGCGAAGAAGAAGAAAGCGAAGGAGCCCTTGTTCTCTTGGAGGAGGAAACTCAAAAAATCCTATCCATGGAAACGAAGGAAACGGGAGGATCAAGAAAATCCAAGAATATGCTCTTCAACCTAAAGGTACATATGGAGATCCTGAATATCCCCCCCTTTGAAGTTAATGCTATATTGGACACAGGTGCTACCACTTGTTGCATAGACGAAAAGGTTGTACCAAGAGCTGCGATGGAGGAAAACCCTTATGTGGTACATTTCAGCGGGATTACCTCCAAAACAACAGCAAATAAAAAATTAAGGGGAGGCAAGATGACTATTGGAAACAACAGTTTCAGAATTCCCTACACCTATGCATTCTCAATGAAGCTAGGGGATGACATTCAGATGATAATAGGATGCAATTTCATAAGGGCAATGCAAGGAGGGGTTAGGATCGAAGGTAACACGGTTACATTCTATAAAAATTTGACAACTATTAATACTTTGCCCTATATCTCAACAGCCGCAGCAATAGAGGAACTAGACTTGGAAGAGGATGACTATATTCAAATCCAGGAGTCAGTATTTTGCTCTGCGGAAGCTCAGCAAAGCAATTAAAGAATAAGAGCCAAGTTCGGAAGCTTACAAGACCAGCTAAAGGCCCAAGGTTATATTGGGGAGGACCCTCTCAAGCATTGGAGAAAGAATGGAATAACATGCAAGTTGGAAATCAAAAATCAAGATTTTGTGGTAGAAGACAAGCCTCTCAGACATTTGACACCACAAGCAAAGGAAGCTTTTTCCAAGCATATAAGAGCACTACTGGAAATAGGGGTTATCAGACCAAGCAAAAGCAAGCACCGTACCACTGCTATAATTGTTAATTCAGGAACCACGGTGGACCCCATAACAGGAGCAGAAAGAAAAGGGAAGGAAAGGATGGTTTTTAACTACAAAAGGCTCAATGACATCACGGAGAAAGATCAATATAGCCTCCCTGGTATTAACACCATTCTCAAAAAGGTCAGCAATAGTAAAATTTACTCAAAGTTTGATCTAAAATCTGGTTTTCATCAAGTCGCTATGCACCCTGATTCCATAGAATGGACTGCATTCTGGGTACCTGAAGGATTGTATGAATGGCTTGCAATGCCATTTGGTCTCAAAAATGCCCCTGCTATATTCCAAAGGAAAATGGATAATTGCTTCAAAGGTACGGAACAGTTCATTGCAGTCTACATTGATGATATCCTTGTTTTCTCAGAAAACGAAAAGGAGCATGAGAAACACCTCACCGAGATGTTAAAAATATGCCAAGAGAACGGCCTTGTTTTAAGCCCGATGAAAATGAAAATTACAGTAAAGGAAATTGAATTTCTTGGAGCAATCCTGGGGAATTCCAAGATCAAGCTACAACCCCATATTATCAAAAAAATTACTGATTATCGGGAAGAAGACCTTACTACCAAGAAAGGCCTCAGATCATGGCTAGGGATCCTAAACTACGCAAGAAGCTACATACCCAACCTGGGCAGACTCTTAGGCCCGTTATATTCAAAAACAAGCCCAACAGGTGAGAAAAGGATGAACAATCAGGATTGGGAACTGATCAAGAAGATCAAGAGCTTAGTACAAAATCTTCCTGACCTAGAAGTACCTCCTGAAGACTGCTTCATAATACTAGAAACAGACGGATGCATGGAAGGATGGGGAGGAATTTGTAAATGGAAAAAACAAAAATATGACCCCAGAAGTACTGAAAAGATATATGCCTACGCCAGTGGAAAATACAATCCCATCAAGTCTACTATAGACGCTGAAATGCATGCAGTTATGAAAACCCTGGAGGCATTGAAGATTTACTTTCTTGACAAAAGGGAAATCATTATTAGAACAGACTGCCAAGCAATAATAAGCTTCTTTAACAAGTCAGCTCAGAACAAACCATCCAGAGTCAGATGGATGGCCTTCGTAGACTATATCACTGGGAGCGGTGTGGAAGTAAAATTTGAGCACATCGAAGGAGAAAGTAACATTCTAACCGACTCTTTATCCAGACTAATAAATATTTTGATTGCAGGATGGCCAAGCGAATCATTACTCCTAATTCTGGAAGCCACCCAGGAAGTTCAAGCCAAACCAAGCCTCAAGGCTGCTACGCACCTGAATCAACTAATAAACCAGGTGACCTCCTCCTGCAATATCAACAGGAAATGGACAAGCTCAGAACCAGGACACGTAACGGACTCTCATTTAAGCTTGAAGGATTGTCTGAAAGAAGACTCGGATCAATTCAAAAGGAAGCCTCCCGACAAGCACTTGAAGCATTGCAACAATTCCTCGACGTCCACTTAATCAAGACTAAAGAGTATCAGAGAAGGAGCGGTGGAAAAGACAACTGGTACAGGGACTGGTTACCAGTCGTTCTTCAACAGCAACAACAACTGGAGGAGGCTCTATCTCTGGTAAAAGATGTCTCACAAAGGACAACCAGCTTCAGCCTTTAGACAGCTGGAATATATACTTTGCTTAGCCGCCAAATAAAGACAAGAGGTGTGAGATAAAATATTTGCTTTTCTTAGCTACTAAGGAAAATGAGTTGAGCCCCGGGGAGCCGCTCATAGTACCATCAATAATTGTGCCAAGGAATATGCTTTCCTTCGCCAAGAGAACAAGGGCTCCTTCGCTTTCTTCTTCTTCGCTCTCTTCAGTTTTTCTTTTTTCTAGCCTTTGTATCTCTTTTAAGAGATCTGCCTTTTCTAGCCTCAACCGATCTACTTCCAGTACCTCTCCTTCCAATTTATCATATTTTGCCTTTAGTTCCGCCACCTCCTCCTTCAGACGGAGATTTTCTTGGGCTGTGGCTATGGATTGAGCATGCATTTCTTCAAGTTCCTTAGCCTTTTGTTGTTCAAATTCAACCGCCATTTTGATCTTTCTTATTTCTGCTTCACAATGACTAATGAAATCTTGTTGCGTTTGAAGCAAGTTTTTTGGTTCATACCTTGGTGGTTCCTCCGTCATTACGGGGGTTCTTTTGTCAAAGTAGTATATGCTGCACATTCCGCACGAAGTGATCCTGCATAAGGGACAGTGTCTCCTGTGCAATATCCTCAAGGAAGTCGCTGGTCGGAAGTGAAACGGTTGAAACTTCAACTTGCTCGGGTAGCTGCGAAAGCGCATCTGCAAGAACATTCTCTTTCCCTTTTTTGTAAGTTATTTCAAAATCAAATCCAAGAAGTTTTGTTACCCATTTTTGCTGCTCGGGGGAAGATATCTTCTGCTCCAAGAGATATTTTAGGCTTTTATGATCGGTCTTGATTTGAAAGTATCGCTTGATCAAGTACAATCTCCACCTCGTTGCTGCGCGCACAATGGCGAGCATCTCCTTATCATATGTTGACATATTTTGATCGGAGGGAGATAATGCCTTGCTAGTGTATGCGAGTGGTCGACCATCTTGCATGAGAATAGCTCCAATTCTGACTCCAGATGTGTCGGCCTCAATAATGAAGGGTCGGTTGAAATCTGGTAGTGTTAGTACCGGCGTCGTCGTCATGGCTGCCTTAAGTTTGTCGAAGGCAGCGGAGGCTCTGTCCAACCATTGGAAGACATCTTTTTCTAGTAAGGAAGTAAGTGGTGCACTGATCTTTCCATAGTTTTTCACGAACTTGCAGTAGTAGCCTGTTAAACCTAGAAAGCCATGTAGCAATTTTATGTTTCTCGAGGTCGGCCAGTTTTGCATTACTCCAATTTTGAAAGGGTCCACTGCCACACCTTCCTCTGATATGATATGCCCACGATATTCCACCTTTTGTTGAAGAAAGTAAAAATTCGTGGTTGTTGTGTGTTCAAAAGGTGGTTTTCCGTATGTCTTCTTCGCATGCTCGTATTTGATGATACCCGGATCAAAGGTCCAGCTTTGTAAAGATTTGTGCTCCCTTTCATCTAGCAATTCATCTACTATTGGAATAAAGTATTTGTCCTTGATGATTATGCCATTGAGAGCTCGGTAATCAACACATATTCGCCTTGTTCCGTCCTTCTTGCGTACAAGTAGCACCGGCGAAGAGTAGAGGTTGCAACTTGGCCGAATAACTCCTGGAAGAATCATTATACAATGATCATGCCGACAGGTAAGAGGTAGGTTGCGCGGTTCGTCAAATATATTTGAAAATTCAGCAAGCAAAGGAAGTAGATTTGGATCTTCAAATTCTGTTGGCTCTCCCTTAGTTTGCTGCTCAAGTTGTACCAAAAAGCCGCTGCATGCTTTATGCAAAACATTCTCCATTTGTTGTGTGCAAATCGTTGTTATGTCGCCCCCACGTTTCTCGTGCAATGTCACCTATTTCTCCTTACTGTAAAATTTCATAATTAGTTTCATAAAATTCCAAGAAATATCACCTAATGTCGTCAACCATTTAATTCTGAGCATGGCCTCATGATTGTTAAGAGGGAGAAGGAAGAAATCTGCAATTATCTCTTGGTCCTGCAGCAATAGTTTCTCCTACAAGCGCCTATGATCATAATTCAAAATCCGTCCGTCGGTGACCTTAACATCAAACCTGCAGCGATTCTCGATAGGTAATGATATCCGAACAGCAAGCTTACTATTTAGGAAGTTAGTAGTACTGCCCGTGTCGATGAGAACAGTGATTGGTTGTTGTTTGAGAAGGCCTCCAATTTTCATCGTTTGCGGGTTTGAGTAGCTAGCTAGTGTATGTACCGTAACTTCGGTCGGTTGTGGCTCTTCTTCTGCATCTTCTTCTTCATGTTCAAGGCTCTCTTTTGGATGTTCAATGACCTCTTCTTCTATCGGTTCAATCATAAGAAGTCCCCCTTTACTACAGCGATGCTCACGGCTCCACGGCTCGTCACAATGCCAACATAACCCCTTCGCATATCGCTCCCGAAGCTCTTCTCTTGTTAATCTCTTTGGTGTAGGGACTTGGTCGATAGTAGGGGGGGCTGAGGGCTTCAATATTACTAGTTGAGGAGTGACCCTAGTCCTCCGAGCTTCATAGTTCAATTGCTCCTCTTGATGTCGTGCGAAAGAGATGGCTGCCATAAGCGTATACGGTTGTCGCGCTTTAACTTCTCCTCGGATCTCCGGCTTCAAGCCCTCAATGAAGGTCCTCAATAGCTGTTTTTGAGACCAATCATAAGTTTGATTAGATAACCTTTCAAACCTGGTTTGATACTCCTGAATGGTAGAGGTTTGTCGGATCTTTGCTAGTTCTCCGTCAATATTCTCGTAATCGGTTGGTTTGAAGCGGATCAGCAGTCCTTCTTTGAATTGTCGCCATGAAAGGACTCCATAAGTATGTTCAAACCAGTCAAACCACTGTATAGCATCCCCTTGAAGATGTATAGCTGCAATTTTCACAATAGATGCATCCGCGGTTTTATAGTACCGAAAATATCGCTCCGCGCGCGAGATCCAACCAATCGGGTCTCCTTCTTCCCATCTAGGGAAATCCACTCTCATGCATGGATAGTTGGGGTTGGTCATAGAGCTTCCCCTCTCTTGGAAGTCATATCTTTGGGCTTGGTGTGATTGGGCAAAGCTCTCTCCTTGATGTGATTTCTTCGGGCTTAGTGGTCGGCCCAATCTGAGTTCGGTAAAGAGCGTCCGAATCTTATCCTCCATTCGTGCCTCCAAGGCTTCGAATTTAGCATTAATTGCCTCCTTAGATGCCATAGTATATGGCCCCAAATCAATGATGTTAAGATCTCTCTTTTGCTGTTGGGTTAAAGGCATGTATAGGTTGAGAGAAGTGATGGTCGAAAGTGTTGGTGGATTGGTGGATGTAGGCTGCGGTTTAGGCTTGTTTTGTGGCTGTTTTGGGTGCAGTTTGAGGGTGTGGTTTGGTAGAGTTTTAGGGCTGTGGATGAAAGTTTTGGATCTGTGGTAGATGGTAGCAAAGGTTTGACAGAAATCCGTGGAAGTTGCAGCAAGTATGTACTGTCTTGTAAGAGTAGAATTGTCGTCGAAGAAACAACGGTTTCTCGACGTAATTTCCACCAAAAACTTGAGAGAATTGAGGAGGGAATTGATAGCAAAATCACAGTTTATATGACAGCAAGGATATCTAATTTAATCAAGAAAATTTCGGCAGTATAACAGCAAGGAAATTGGTGCAAGTTGCAATTGCAGAATTATCGTCGAAAAATTTCAGCGGGTTACGATGAAAATTTGCAGCAACATAAAATCATTTTTAGAGATGAATTTCTTAATAGATCAATCTTAGATGGAAGCCAAGATGATCTATGAAGTGTATAAGAAATTTCATTCAAAAAAGATTGCAAATAGATGGGTTAAGGCAACGATATGCAGCTGAAATTTTCTGCAGCATAGATTTTCAAGTGCAGCAGATTGGACATAAAAGATCAGTAGTTTATATTGAGAATTTTTCGATGAAACCAAAGGAAAATCCACTGTTAGGAAGTGTCAAAGATGTCATAAAAATTTCGTAGAAATTTGGATAGAAAAAGCATAGTAGCAAGATCAAACAGATGGTGCTATGCGGCTTGAATTCTGCAATTCAAGTGCAGCAGATTAGACATAAAAGATCAGTAGTTTATATTGAGAATTTTTTGATGAAACGAAAGGGAAATCTACTGTTAGGAAGTGTCAAAGATGTCATAAAAATTTCGTAGAAATTTGGATAGGAAAAGCACAGTAGCAAGATCAAACAGATGGTGCTATGCGGTTGGAATTCTGCAATGTATCTTTCGTCGTAGAGATGAAAACTTTGTGACGAAAAGTTTATGCAGCAATATAGGAACAATTTTTTTTTTTTTTTGTGAATTTTCGAATAAGGATAACTAAATTGCAACAGCAGCAAGGTAGGAAACCAGAACCTGTTACAATTCACCGGGAGATCAAAGGATGATCCGCGGTGGTGGAGATGATGGCGGAATTCGGTGACGATCTTTTAAGCAATTGTGGGAATTGCTTTGGATGGTTGTGGAGGGTTGATGGATGGCTATGAAAGGGCAACGAGACGCCAAGAACGCTGCTCTGATACCAGGTGTTAGAACCCTTGCAGATTCTAAACTTAGGGTTGATCTCTTTAGGGGATCGGCCTCCTTGGAACTCTATAGGGGTTCCTCCCTCCAAGTTGCTGCTCAAAGGCTGCAGAAAAGATTCATCTATTGCTTATCAAAAGGGAAGGAATACATGGCTATTTATAGGGCTTCTAAACCCTAACTCCTAATAGGACTCCTACTTAAGACTCTTACTTCTAACCAACTCCTAATAGGACTCCTAGTCAAGACTCCTATTCCCTTACAACTCCTAATTCTTCTCTAAGAAAAAACCTCCTACATGAATGCCCCTCACAATTAGGACTCTCCTAGCTAGAGTCCTAACAGAATGTCCCTCTCAATTAGGACTCTCCTAGCTAGAGTCCTAATATTTTTACATGAATGTCCCTCTCAATTAGGACTCTCCAAGCTAGAGTCCTAACAGGACTTGATCATACAGAGGTATGATCGAAGCAGTTAGAGAGTTTGACTACTCCAGAGCCCATATTCGCTTAAGGGAGCTCGACAAGTCAGAGGACAAGATCGAGTAAACGAATGTTGCTGCTAAGGAAGCTAAGGAGAACAGAATCAGTGCAAACCCTACAACATGATGGCAGAGGTCATGTATTGGAGTTGCAGCCTGTCCCTCCATCGACCAAAGGGCGCTGCTTGGAGAACACAGAGGTGTTGAAGCAGGGCATCGAAAGGGGCGACGAAGCGACGATGAGTCCAATGAGACTTAGCTACCCAAAACCAAGCATCGATTAGAATGGAGGTGGACTCGGAGGAGTGCCACAAGGACATATCTACTGATCGTGAAGAAAAGGGATGTAGATGTGAGGCGACAGATAGTAGGGTCATGGGCATGGTAGTGCCATGGTATCACAGAGGCGAGACTTCCGTGAAGTCATCGATCCCTTGCTCTCATGAAGGGAGAGCACTTGGTCGTGAAAGGGGCCGAGGAGGTGGAGCATGTAGAGCTAAACTCCAAGTACCGAGATAAGGCTGAAGGGCAGAGGCCAAGGAACTTCGTAAGACCGGTGTCAATGAGCTTCTTATCATAATAGTCGAAAGTGAAGGACTTCGGGTCGTGCAAGACAGCAAGAGTACACGACCAAGGACGAAGCAGGCAGTACGTGATGTTGTACCTTTGCTACTCAGTGGAGTAAGCGACAGGGTTGATGGAAAAGACGGAACAATCCCAGAGGCGACCAAAACTATTAGAGACTTACTCCAAGTTGGGGTGAAAACTTCCTGTATTCCAGAAGTTTGATGACATTGAGAAGGTGAATCGAGTAGCTAACTCAACGCAAGGAGTGCAAACACTTCAAGTGCTTCAGAAGTGTAAGCAAAGAGCAGGCGAAGGCCAGTAACCAGCTCGATACATGGAGTACAACCTTCGAGGAGGCGGGCGAAGTCAAGTAACCTTTGCCTTCTCAACTATTAAGAGAATGGGTGAAACCGAGTATCCCAATTCTCTTATCTATCTAGTAGAGGAGCTCTGCATAGGTTCAAAGACCCTTCGAAGATAATGGAAGACAATAGTTGCCAAATCCTCACCAATGGTGATCAGTGCTACTGAGAGTAGATTATCCATTTCATTTCCCAACAGAATGCCAATCAAAAGCGGAAGTGATACGAATCTACTTGAAAGTGACAACTAAGTGAAAGAAGAGTCGATGGGAAAATTTGGTGGAGGTAGGACCCAAAACTTCAAAAGTTTGCGAGGCGATGCTCGCTTAAGCTCCAATAAGCATCCACCCGGTTCAAGCAGCATGAGACATTTGGGAGACTGGCGCATAGTAAGGATGATCTTTTTCTTTATCTAAAGGATCCGTAGGAACCAATAGGGATCAACACAACTCAGCCAACCCCACACTAAAGTCAGAGTCATTGGCGAGTTAAAGCAGCGTGGCGAATCAAAAGTTCGACTACTCAACAACAGCAGCAGAGAGCAGCTAGGAGCCAAGAGGCGCATTGCAGTTGGAGCAAAAGATTGAAGACTCGACAAAGGCGAGGAGTTGCAGTGTCGGCAAAGGCTTCGACGAGGACGTCGAAGGAATAAGTGAGGGAGAATGTCACGGACAAAATTCTAAACAGGATGTTTGACGTAATGCTTATGTATGTCCGTGTCTCTTGGTTTGTTTATGCTTTGCACAGCATGTAGCGGGACGGCCGAAGGCTTAACAGTCCCATTTTAGTTGGGTTTGGTGGTCGTTTTAGGCTTGTAAATAAAGGTTGTGTCATGTGGACACTTGTGAGAGAACTCGGTCTGTAGTGGACCATTTTGACCCTTTGTTGTGCAACCATTCAGAGCTTGTAATGTGTGTTTGTAATTTGCATTGGCTATGAAGTGTTTTAAAAAATATTTGCTTGTGGATCCCGAGTGAGCCGCTTTCTCTAACCCATTTTCTCTTTTGTAGATCCTAAGGGACCATGGGAGGTTTCGGGGAGGCTGACTTTTGCGAACGGACACGCAAGGGTGCCGTACGACTTAGGCAAAACTAGCTAAGTCCGTGACAGCTAGGTGTCAAAAGGCACCAAGATCCCAAAATGCCTAAGGGCATCCACCCAAACAAAGAGAGGCTTTCCAGAATATTAAATTTTTAAAAATATATATTGTAATGTTCTAAGTAGTGTTTTCAAAAGGAGGTGAAATTTGAGGTGGGTGTTAACTGTTAAGCAGTGTTTTTTTAATAATTATGTTATAAGCAGTGTTTTCATATCAATATGATGTTCCTACCTAGGTGAACTTAGAACTTCTAAGTTCTATAATAGTGCACCACCTCAAGTTGGTGGAGCAAGTTAATCAACAAAAGACTATTACCTATCAAATGAGAAAGAGAGGACTAAGAAGATGCAGAAGTAACTGACAGCTATGGAAGAAGGTGGAAACTGGTGGTGTACCAAGCTACAATGGTGAACGGACAAAGTGAACGAGCATTAGGGGTTCTGCTTCTGGTTTCTTTCACTGGGTGAAGAAGGGGGGGAGGGGGGCGCGGTGGAAGGGATGGTGTTAGGGTAAAGTGACATTAGTTGGTTCAATTGAACCAACTTACTCACCTAGGCTTAAAGTCGACCTGATTTGGCTCGGATGTGTGCTTGAGCAGCTTCATTGAAACGCCTCGCCCGAGCACCTTTTGAAAGCACTGTCCATGAAACAAAGATAATAGATAATTGTACAAAGTGAGAAACAAAAATGTTCCAAAATTATGTTCCTCAATGACTCCCAAAGTCATGTGGTAACAATACTAAACCAAATATCATGAGTGGTGGAGTCCTAAGCTAAGCCTTGGCTAAACCTTGGAAACCTTGATGCCATAATGCCTTTCAAATCCTCCTAGCCATTATGGGAAGTGGCTCGAGTGTCAAGCACATTTAAGACCCTTGGAAAATAAATTTAGATCAAATATAGGTACCCTCTCATGGATTGCAACATGCTAAAATAGGAAAGATCAAACTTCATTGAAGTTGAACATGGTCAGATATAGCCGACTATCTTTAGTCAATTAGGTCAAGTATATCACTATGTTCAAAGCAGGTTACTCTATTAACTTTTGGAAACTTCTTCAGTAAACCTTTTTTGACCAGATTCTTTTTCTAGCAGCATGGGAGAAATGACAATAAATTAGCAAATCAAGTTAATACTTATACAGCAAATGCACAAAAGAAGGAAACCTTGATCCAATGTAGGTAGAGGCCAGGACCTCATGATAATTGTGATGATATGTCAAAGTCTACCAGTTAAGCTAGTCAATACATTCAAAATATATCATGTGAAGTTTCAATCTCTCAACCTTTGGTAAGTGGGTCTGGTACATTACCACCGGACCGTGTCTTAGGTGTAAATAATATATTGGATGAAGTTTTGAGCCCTCAACTCTTGATAACTGAGTTCAATACACCATCACCAGATCAATATCTTACGTATAAAATATCTCATCCGAACCCTTAGCCTTTGATAAGTAGATCTGGTACAACACACAACCAATGTTTTAGCCTTTTAGGTGTCAAAAAAGTAAAAGAGATCCTTGATCCAGTGATCAATCACATGCAATCCACAGAAGGTTGGGTCCCACCATCCAGTTTGGGATAAACTAAAACTTCAACTCAGTGCGTCTAGCGAACTAGTGTTCACCATATGAAATCTAGACCGCACTCTTCTGCCCATTTTGTTCTTTTCATTTCATTTCTCTTCCTCAATTTTATTTCCACTTTAGGTAATTACTACCCTTACAGATACTTCACATTCAGGAAGATTATGATAATTATTGTTCGCAACAATATAAAGTACCATAATTTCAAGGGGAGGTATAACGAGTTAAATCTTGAAAATCTCTAATTGCAACAAACCTCCAATATTGTTAGTGATTGAACCTTCTTTATGTTTGGCACAACTAGACCATAAGGAGTCGCCATCGCTACACCAATGTTATGGCAACCTACATAAATCAGAAAAGACATTAGGCATAGAGCAACAGAATAAGAACAATCACACAATGGTAGTAGTAATAGTATCCAATATGACAATAACAATCATAAGTTTTATCAATTGCTAAATTGGAATGAGCAATACCATGAGATTACCACAATATAGTGACAATACATATGAAAAAGCATCAAAATAGTTCACTTTGATCCAGCAAATATTTTGTTGCAAAAGTTTGATGCACGAAAAATTCTAACCAATTTGAGGTCTACAATATACTTGACGGTATAAAAATACAAGGTTTGATATACCGAAGCATATCGCTCAATGTAGGCAATACATACCGGTCCGATAGAGGATTGGTATGGGCGGTACATTAATACACCTTAGTATACTGTGTGTCGGTACAACTCAGTATATATCATACCGATAGTTGGTCGATACACCGATATAGACCGGTAATGCAAACCATGCAAAAAATGCACATAATATCTACATATATTTCAACTTAGCTACTGAAGATTCACAATCATCCAGACTCTTGCTTTCAGTATGGACACAGCTTATATTAGAAACTTTTCCTTCTGTCAACTAGGCCATGATGGATAGTCACACAAATCCAAAGTGATGGATTACCTTTTACCTCATATCTATTCTCTATAATGTAACTCTCAATATTCGTTGGCTATATTTAACATTGATATTCACAATACTATTGATTAATGACTTTATAGTTTCTATTACTGTTAGATTTGAAGTGTAATATATGACTTCAAGAGTGGAAGTATGCTATAAAAAATGGCATTGAATTTATTTTTTCTCCCAAGTATCATGCAAATTACCACAAATGTATACTTAAAAGGATAACAAAGGATAACTCTTCCTTTGTTATCCATTTAACATATATAATCATGCTTTATATATCAGAGGGTTGAATATTTAAAGAAACTACAAATGCAACAAGTTTGTGTAGCTGAATGAAAAATAATAAGGCAGCATGAGGTCACATATAAACATAGAATGAGACATGTTTCATTCAATTAGAAAAACACTAACAGAGGATAAAAGTAAGTAAAACAAATTGAAAATGATATAGGCATACCTATAAATATCATGGTTAGAAAATGTAAATCAATAAGTATTACTGGTGGAAGAAGAGGTAAACGAAGACAATCAAATCTTTACTATGAACAACAAAAGATTAAGTGCTTTTGATTTAACTAGAGATTTTTCCTTATACAGAGGCCAGTGCTGAAAAACAATCAACGGAAACAACCGAAATAGTTGGGACATCCAGCCTGTTGCTGCTGCTGCTGTTGGGGCAACCGAAACGTAAACAATAACATCTTGATTCCAGTGACCACTAACTCACTACTGAGACTGCTATTCTCCTCATTGTTTAATTATTTGCTCATTATCTCTTAATAAGCATCTAGCATGGTACCATTTTCCTTCCCCCAATCTTTGACCACCACATCCCCACCACTATTATAGCAGAGGATAATCTGATACCTGTCTCCACTCAACTTCTTTTTTCCCACCATTTTCCGGTTCATCATTCAAGTCCTCCCTCATTCTCTTTATAAATTCCACCAATGCACCTGAATCCAACACAACCAAACATTTGGCATTCAATTCTCTGATAAATTCAGCAGTTCCAATGGACAATTACAACATAAAATACTTTTTCCAATCTGCACCTGCTGTATCAGTAGCATGCCCTACATAGGTCCTTCAGAAGTTCTTGAATTGGGTGAACAAGAGCAACTGAGCTGCAGTGACCACTAACTCAATGCTGAGGATGCTATTCATATATTTTAATTACTTGCTCATGATCTCTTATAAGGACATACGATTAGATTGGTGATTAATAAATACGGAAGAAAAGACAAAACAAAAGGGTGAGGATGGTAACATCTTGTCTCATGAGGTCTACTAAATCTCTCAGATATAGGTGGTGGATTGCTGTATCATGTACTGAACTCATATTTGTCATGCTCATATGCCCAATATGACGTTAATATAATAGCCATCCTTTTCAATTCTTCTTTTTATTTTTTGATGATTTAATTGATTTTGGATTATTTTGTGCAATTTTTAATATGTATCATGATTATACATAAAGTCCGGGACCATACTAATATTTGTGAACATAGTATCTATAGAAAAACTAGTATATGATAATTCATTAAATCAAGCGCACACATCATAGCAAGGTCTTCAATTTCGAATGATACTGCCCGTACCGGGCAGTACGGACTGGTCCATCAATAGACTGGTACACCGACCGCCCGCTACCAGACTGTATATATATATATATATATATATATATATATATATATCTGCGATGTCGCCTCTCTTCTCCCCACGTTGTCACGAACGGTCGTCGCGCACCTGCAACAACTTCGTTCAATGAACCGTTCATCGCTTTTGCATGCTTGTACAGAGACATGATAACATGTTTTGCCTTGGTTTTGTGTGTTTTTGTTGGGAAAATGTAAACAACGACAGTTCGCAGCGCTGTAGTGCGACCGCTCACCATGCCAAGCCAAACTGCCCCAAAATGGCTCCGTTTTGGCATGCCACGACTTGTTTTCTTTAAATCGCAGCTGCACGCGAAACGTTAGCCATCTCAGCACCCTAGAACCCCCCGGGTGGCACAGGACTGGATGGGGCTTCGGTATATTGTCGGGCGTTGAACAATCTTCACAAGTTCGCACGTTAACTTAACGGGAACTTGCCTTCGCGCCCAGCAACCCGATGAGCAGTTGTTTATGGACTTGCAACTGTTCATTCTACCTTCTAAAGTCATTGTTTTTTCCTTCCTCTCTTTTCTCTCTTGCACTCAAGGTGCTCACTGAATTGCCTGTAAAGCTTCCCTCTTTGTGAGACGTCGGGACTTGTCCGTCGCTCATTTTCAATCTAATCAACTTTCTGTTTTACAAGTCCTTCAGCACTTGTACAAGGTTGCAACTAGGTTAAACCTTTGTGGACGCATATGTTGCAAGAGCGCCTCATGACTTAGGCAATCCCAACTAAGTCCGAGGAATTAGCGCAAGGGTGCTTCATGACTTAGGCAACTTCAGCTAAGTTCGTAATTTTGTCGCAAGGATGCCTCACGACTTAGGCAATTCCAACTAAGTTCATGACATTATGGTATCAGAGCGAGCAAGCAATTCGAGCAAGCAGCAAAGAAACTTCGCAATCTCGCCATGGCAAAGCATCGTGGCAAATCGAGCAAGGCAGGGCAAGTCGGACCATTGCCCCAAGCAATTGCAGGTGGGCTGCAAGTGCAAACTTGCTCTCATGCTAGTGGAGCTGCTTTGGAGGATCATGGCAGCGAACATGATGAGCGAGAAGTTGGCTACTCTCTGCAAGTGGAGGAAACACAATCTGGAGCGCCAACCGAGAAAAAGAGCCATAAGGAGAGACTCACAACGGAGGAAACCCGCTTGGATGTTCTTGAAGCGAGCTACGTGAGTGCCAACCAACAAGATTAGGTGAAGCTGTTGGACATAGCCCAATTCTCGTACAACTTGCAACGGAACTCTACGTCCAACAAGAGCCCTTTCGAGATCATTACAGGACAACAACCGTCGACTCCTCACACCTTGGCTATCGGGGATACCGGGAGTAGTCCGTCAGCATATCACTTTGCAAAAGAATAGCACCGAAATGTAGATATTGCGCAGGCTTACTTAGAGAAGACGGTCAAAAAGATGAAGAAATGGGCAGACTTGGGAAGGTGACCACAGGAGGTTAAAGTCGGCGATTTGGTGTTGGTGAAGCTCTAGCTAGCATCACTCCAATTCTTTAGGCACAAAATACACAAAGGTGGGCAACGTCTCCTAAAAGTTGCAGCTACCGGCGTGGCACAAAATTCATAATGTTTTTCACTCCAGCAACTTAAAAACCTACCACTCAGATCCTCAAGATGCTTCCCGAAATATTCCAACTCGACTACCCCCCACCATGGCCTCCTACGAGAAGCGAGTTGAAAACATTATAGCAGATCGCAAGATAAAGCTACCTAATGGAGCTGAGCAGACCGAATATTTGGTGACGTGACGAAAGCTTCCCCAAACTGAAGCCAGTTGGGAGCCCGAAGATGCCCTACGACATGACGAAGCAATCATCAACAACTACAAACAAGCGTCGACGAGGGCGTCGACAGTTTAAGTGGGGGAGAATGTCACGAACGGTCGTCGCACACCCGCAACAACTTCGTTCAACAAACCGTTCGTCGCTTTTGCATGCTTATACAAAGACATGGCAACATGTTTTGCCTTGGTTTTGTGTATTTTCGCTAGGAAAATGTAGGCAAAGACAGTTTGCAGTGCTGCAATGCGACCACTCACCGCGCCGAGCCGAACTACCACAAAATGGCTCCGTTTTCGTGTGCCACGACTTGTTTTTTGCAAACCGCAGCTGCACGCGAAACATCAGTCATCTTAGCACCCAGGAACCCCCCGAGTGGCACAGGGCTGGATGGGGCTTCGGTATATTGTCGAGCGTTGAACAATCTTCACAAGTTCACACGTTAACTTGACAGGAACTTACCTTCGCACCCGGCACCCGATGAGTAGTCGTTTGTGGACTTACAACTGTTCATTCTACCTTCTAAAGTTCTTGTTTTCTCCTTCCTCTCTTTTCTCTCTTGCACTCAAGGTGCTCGCTGAACTGCTTGTAAAGCTTCCCTCTGTTAGGATCAAGAGCGACACTAAGAAGGGGGGTGAATTAGTATAGCAGTAAAAATTACGTCTTCAAAAACTTTCATACGATAAAATCGTTACCGACGTAAAAACGTTTCGTAAAGGTAATGCTTTGAAAGCGAAGTAAGAGCGCATTGAAGGCAGTTTACAGTTAATGTAAATTGTACGAAGTAAATGCAAACCAGATTTTTAGAGTTGTTCGATCAACGTGACCTATATCCACTTTCGGCTTCCTCCTCTGACGAGGTCACCAACGTCCACTAGAGGCCTTCCTTCAATAGGCGAAGGTCAATCGCCTTTTACACCCCTCTTCTCCTTTTACCGGGTTTAGGAGATAACCCTTACAAGCACTCACTCTCCTCTCTAAACAGAATTCTAAGTTTAAAGTTAGAGGAGGGATCTCTCAAGTGATTTCTACAGCGTTTCTTCACTTTCAAACTCTCTGTGCTTGTGTGCTTTAACCAGAGATGAGAGGGGTATTTATAGGCTACAAGTTGATTCAAACTTGGAGCCTAAAACTTTCCCATCCCAGGTTCCCCAGGCACGGGCGGTACCACCGCTTGCGTTGGGCGGTACCACCGCCCAATGTCAGTATAACACTAACACTGCCCTGGGCGGTACCACCGCCCAAGTCTGGCGGTACCACCACTTGGGGCGCAGTGCTGGGCGGTACCATCGCCCAGACTAGCGGTACCACCGCCTGACACAGTCTCGAAGACTGTGCCACAATGGTGAGACTCCTTGGGGCACTGTTTGGCCTCTTATTGGGCCCAACACAGTTCTTACATGGGCTTAGTTGGCCCCTAATTGGGTTGGCCCAAATCCAAGCCCAATTACGTGCTAACTACGAAATCCTAAGACATTTGCTAAGCTAAACAAGTCCCTATGTCTATTCTTCCGGTGAGCTTCCGGCAAACTTCCGACAATCTCTCGGTAATGTTCCGGCGGACTCCCGGCAAGCTCTTGGACTTCACGACGATCTTCTTGGCGAGTTTCGACGAGCTTCTCTGGCAAGCTCCGGGACTTCTCGATTGATTCCTCTAGAACTTCCGACGAATTCTCGAATTCCCAACGTGATCTCGATCTTGACTCTAGGACTTCATTTTACTTAATGCCTTGCTATCGTAGTTAATCCTTCACATGTAAAACATACTTCGATCTAGACAATTAATACTAAGCATTAATCAAGTTGTCCGGCATGTCATTGGTCCCTCGACGCTTCGTCCGATTCTTTGGCGCATCGTCCTCTCTTGCGGCCTATTGCCCAATCGGCCAGTTGACTCCGCAACTCCGATATCCTTAGCGCAATATCCGCTCTTCTTAGCCCGACACCCGAATCCACGGCCCGAAGTCTTCTGTCGATACGTCGACCGATCTACCGATCCAATCTTCTGACATATTTTCCCCCGATACAACATGATTCTTCCTGCTTTAATTGTCTCATCCTGATCGAAGCATCCTGCGTCACTCAAAACGCAGATTAAAACATAAACACTTATCAATTGGTTTCATCATCAAAATACGAGATTCAATAATCTCCCCCTTTTTTATGATGACAACCAATTGATGACGGAGTTAACCTTAACTCCCGGAGTTTAAACAAACTCCCCCTATAAATATGCCATATTGATAGAAACTCTTGGATTCAAAAATCCAAGCATCATGTCATGATCAAATCATGCATTACATCAACATACTTCTCCCCCTTTGTCATCAACAAAAAGGAGAAGTTTCAACTCTCATGTGTTTGGAATACAAGTTCAAATCATTATACATAATATCAAGTTTTATCATTATGCAATTTTGCCATCATCATACTTAGAATATTCAAGCTATCAAGTTGTAGATATGCAAGGTAGTAAGATAGCATGTTCTACTTCATACAAGCTAGCAAATTTAAAGATGTGCAAGTTGGCATATTTACTTCTTCTTGAGATTTCAAGCTAGCAATTCTTAGTGATGTTCAAGATAGCAATTTTTTCTCTTTTGAGAAGTGTAATTTTTTGCTTTCTTCTTGAATTGTGCGAGCTAGCAAATTTGCTTTCTAGCAAGTTTTGCTCCCCATTTATCATTGTCAAAAAGAAGGGAAGACCCTTTACATTAATTTCTAAATCATAACAAAGGTAAGTATCAATCTTATTTATGCATTATTATATTTTTAAATTAAAACATGCATAATTTTAAAACCATACATTTCATTTTTCATGCATGATACAAATAAATCAATCATCATTATGGGCATATCATACATGATATTCAAGCATTCATGATACATCATTTTGACAACATGCTCATAGCTTTTCAAATGATGGTATCTAAATGTCAAAATTCATTACATCCTATTATACATGATCATTAACTTCTCATTTGTATTTCATGCATAAATTTCATTTCATCACATTCAAAATATCATCAAAAAAAAATTAATTGGGTGATGAATACAAGGAGTTATACAAAGACAAAAAATCATGTCATGAAAGATGTGATCATGTGAATACCAAAAGATATGATTCATTTTGACACATCTCCTCTTAAGAAAATACCAAGTAGAATAGTAGGAGAACGATTAATAAAAAATATTGATTCATAATAAATCTTTCAAGTTATAACCAATTCATGAATACCGAAAGAACATTCAAGATTCATTTGGATAATTTTTCTCTTTTGTAAATGACAAAAAGAAGCATAAGAGATAAAAGATTTTGATTCATAAATCTCAAGAATACATGAAAGATTTGGATAAAGGGTCATTTAAATTTACCTTATCAAAATCATTTTCATGGTCCAAGAGATTCATAAAGGTGATATAAATAGATTCATTAATCTCCTTTTTGGAAAAATCGAGAAAATAAAATTTTCTAGGAGAAACCTTTTCTCTTTTTAGTTATTTTAATTCATGTGATTTATTTCATTTATGCCAAAAAAATGTGCATCAACATTTAGGATCGAAACGTTAGGATCGAAAATTGAATTTCGTCATAAAAAAAAAATCAAGACCAATAAATCACAAAAATCATCATGTATAACTTTAAAATCTCATGCATAAAATCGTCAATCTTGGTATCGAAACTTTTAATGTTTTCATCATTATGCATCATTAAATCATTAAACATAATTTCATTAAACATGAAGCATCTTCAATCAAAATCGAAAAATAATACGAAAATCAACATGATACACATTAATGCTCCTTAAAACATTTATAGGATTTATCTTAAGTATTAGATTTAAGTCTAACATTTTGTTCCTTTATCATGCAATTTTCATGATCAATTTCAAAAAAAATTACTAGAAGGATAAGCATGATTCCTTATTTTTTACATTTTCATTACTTTTTAAACATGTAATTTTCAAGAAAAATAATTATTCTAACAAAATGCATTATGAAAAGCATCATGTAATTTCGAAATAAATTAAAGGTTTTTTTATTACCTCAACGTCGAAAGTCGTTAAAGCGTAGTTTGCTACCTCGTCTTTGTTGATTTTCTACTCGTCTTCGGATGAGCTCAATTCATCCCAATTTATGTTCTTCTTCTTGCGTTCAAAGCAAGTAGTTGCGTTCTTTTTGTTTTTGTTCTTTAATTTTTGTTTTATTAACTTTTTAAATTTCTTAGTGAGTTCGAGTTCACCATCACTTGAGCTTATGATCGAGTGGTCTTCAAATGTTCTAAGTTCGAAATCCTTCTTGTCCTTTGAAAGGTTGTTCTTGAGTTCTTTATGTGCATTGCACGTCATTTCATAGGTCATCAAAGACCCTATTAGTTCTTCAATCGGAAAGGTATTTAAATTTTTTTATTCTTGAATTGCCGTTTCTTTTGAATCCCAACACTTATTAAGAGAATGCAAAATCTTGTTTACGTGGTCAAAATCCGAAAAACATTTGCCAATAGCTTATAAACCATTGACGACATCCGTAAAACGAGTGTACATGTCAACAATGGTTTCGCTCGGCTTCATTCGAAATAGTTCAAAATCGTGCATTAAAAGGTTGATATTTGAATCTTTGCTAGTGCCTTTGTATGAGATTTTAAGAGTGTACCATATGTCGAAAGTCGTTTCGCACATAGAAATCCGATTAAACTCAGTTTTATCCAAAGCGCAAAATAGAGCGTTCATAGCTCTAGCATTTAACGAAAACGTCTTCTTCTCCAAATCATTACAATCTTTCATTGGAAGAGAAGACCTTTTAAAATCGGATTCGACAATGTATCATAAATCCAAACCCAACGAAAGCAAGAAAACTCTCATTCGAGTTTTCCAATAAGTGTAGTCCGTCCCATTGAAAAAGGGAGGACGAATGAGAGAGTGACCCTCTTGAAAGCCGAAAAGAGTCATTTCTCTTTGGGTGTTTAAATCAAATGAGAAAACGAGGCTCTGATACCAATTGTTAGGATCAAGAGCGGCACTAAGAGGGGGGTGAATTAGTGCAGCGGTAAAAATTATGTCTTCAAAAACTTTCGTACGATAAAACCGTTACCGACGTAAAAACGTTTCATAAAGGTAATGCTTTGAAAGTGAAGTAAGAGCGTATTGAAGGCAGTTTGCAGTTAATGTAAATTGCAGGAAGTAAATGCAAACCAGATTTTTAGAGTGGTTTGATCAACATGACCTACATCCACTTTCGGCTTCCTCCTCCAACGAGGTCATCGGCGTCCACTAGGGGCCTTCCTTCAATAGGCGAAGGCCAATCACCTTTTACACCCCTCTTCTCCTTTTACCGGGTTTAGGAGATAACCCATACAAGCACTCACTCTCCTCTCTAAACAGAATTCTAAGTTTAAAGCTAGAGGAGGGATCTCTCAAGTGATTTCTACAGTGTTTCTTCACTTTTAAACTCTTTGTTCTTGTGTGCTTTAACCAGGGATGAGAGGGATATTTATAGGCTACAAGTTGATTCAAACTTTGAGCCTAAAACTTTCCCATCCCGGGTTTCCCGGGCACGGGCGGTACCTGGCGGTACCACCGCCTGGGGCGTAGTGCTAGGCAGTACCACCGCCCAGACTGGCGGTACCACCGCCTGGCACCCTGCCAGGGGCAGTACAATCGCCCAGACTGGCGGTACCACCGCCTGACAGTCTCGAAGACTGTGCCACGATGGTGAGACTCCTTGGGGCACTGTTTGGGCCTCTTATTGGGCCCAACACAGTTCTTACATGGGCCTAGCTAGCCCCTAATTGGGTTGGCCCAAATCCAAGTCCAATTACATGCTAACTACGAAATCCTAAGACATTTGCTAAGTTAAACAAGTCCCTATGTCTATTCTTCCGACGATCTTACGACAAACTTCCGACGATCTCTCGACAATATTCCGGCGGACTCCCGGCAAGCTCCTGGACTTCACAACGATCTTCTTGACGAGTTTTGACGAGCTTCTCTAGCAAGCTCCGAGACTTCTCGGCTGGTTCCTCTAGAACTTCCGACGAACGTCCGGACTTCCGACGAACTCTCGAATTCCCAACGTGATCTCGATCTTGACTCCGGGACTTCATTTTGCTTCATGCCTTGCTATCGTACTTAATCCTGCACATGTAAAACATACTTCGATCTAGACAATTAATACTAAGCATTAATCAAGTTGTCCAGCATGTCATTGGTCCCTCGACGCTTCGTCTGATTCTTCGGCGCATCGTCCTCTCTTGCGACCTATTGCCCAATCGGCCAGTTGACTCCACAACTCCGATATCCTTCGCGCAATATCTACTCTTCTTGGCCTGATGCCCGAATCCACGACCCGAAGCCTTCTGTCGATACGTCGACCAATCCACCGGCCCAACGTCCAATCTTCTAACATGTTTTCCCCCGGCACAACATGATTCTTCCTGCTTTAATTGTCTCATCCTGATCGAGCATCTTGCGTTACTCAAAACATAGATTAAAACATAAACACTTATCAATTGGTTTCATCATCAAAATACGAGATTCAACACCCTCTTCGCGAGACGTCAAGACTTGTCCGTCGTTCGTTTTCAATCTAATAAGCTTTTTGTTTTACAGGTCCTTCGGGGGACTTGTACGAGGTTGCAACTAGGCTAAACCTTTGCGGAAAAATATGTTGCAAGGGCGCCTCATGACTTAGGCAATCCCAGCTAAATCCGAGGAGTTGGCCCAAGGGTGCTTCATGACTTATGCAACTTCAACTAAGTTCGTGACTTTGCCGCAAGGGTGTTTCACGACTTAGGCAATTCCAGCTAAGTCCATGACAATGCGGGGCGACGTCGCCTCTCTTCTCCCCACGTGGGGCAACATCACCGAGGCAATGGCACAGAAAAACGAGGCGATGTCGTAGAAATTTTTTATTTTTAACTTTTATAAATAAATATATATATATATATATATATATATAAAGGCGACGTCACCCCGCGTGAGGAGAAGAGAGGCGACATCGTACTTTTTTTTTACTTTTATATACAAATATATATAAATAAATTATTATACATATACATATATATATATATATATAGAGAGAGAGAGAGAGGCAACGTTACTTCGAAAAATTTTTTTTTACTTTATATATATACCAACCGGTATACCAAGCGATATACCTCTCGGTATACAGTACCGTATCATACCGAATGAATCTCGAAACTCCGGTATGGTACGATATTTCAATCCTTGCATCATAGTACATCATAACTTAATTAAAACAATACATATTATCCTACTAGTACAAATACAATGTATCTAGTTTCATAAATAACCAAATCCTATCAAAACTAAAATCAGATTGAGTGGCATATTGTCACGGACAAACTTCTAAACAAGATGTTTGATGTAATGCTTATGTATGTCTGTGTCTTTTGGTATGTTCATACTTTGACTAGCATGTAGAGGGACAGCCGAAGGCTTAATAGTCCCATTTAGTTCGGTCTGTAATGAACCATTTTACCCTTTATTGTGCATCTGTTCAGAGTTTATAAAGTCTGTTTGTAATTTGCATTGTCTATGAAGTGTTTTCGGAGATGTTTGCTTGTGGATCCCAAGTGAGGCGTTTTCTCTATCCCGTTCTCTTTTTTGTGGGTCCTAAGGGACCATGGGAGGCTTCGGGGAGGCTGACCTTTGCGGACGGACACGCAAGGGTGCCGCACGACTTAGGCAAAACCAGCTAAGTCCGTGACAAATAGTATCAGAGCGGGACAAGCACTCATAGAAACACTTAGCATGCAAATGTGGGGGACCTAGCGGGACTGCGTTGAGGGCAGTCAGCACACGCGCGATCGTTTGGGGAAAACGGGTATGGAGAAGTAGGGAAAAAGAGTCGCTCGGAGGAGCGGGAATCTGAGATTGGCATTCAGAAATGGCCAACCCTTCGCGCAAGAGGCACCACGAGAATAGGCAAGCTTGGAAGAATGTGGAGCGCACAAAGGTTGGGATGGTTGAGTTTGAGCTACAGCTCAACGTTGATAACTATACTTGATGGTGCTCAAGGCAAGCGAGGCGCTTGGTAAAGGATGAGACCATGCAAGGTGGAATGAGTTGCTCAGCGACCGTAAGAGTTGTGCAAAGCTCACAGAGGTGAGGGGAATTGCTAACTCAAAGAATTCGGTACTCATACATGGGCTTGTATGCGGACGATGGAATGTTTGCGGCCATCCCAAGGCGACCGAAACTCGACGCCATGGAGCATTGAAACTTTCTCTTCGGCATGTAAAGGATACGTCCGTAGGAGGTTGAAGTGTGCAACGAGTTCAACATGTTGCTAGGCCTTGAGTGGTGCAGCGGGGGCTGTATTGACGTGGAGTCGCAATCTAACAAGTGCGTTTGCAAGAGGCAGAACAATGCACAGTTTGTTCAGCAGATCGGAGTAGTCCAAGGGGATGGTGGTCTCCGAGACGAAGAGAGATGTTGCTCCAATGGGACAGTTATCCAGGAGGGATAAGTCTCGACTCTCAAGAGGGAGAATCATGTAGGACGGACCTCACAAGTTGAAGAAGAGTACCTCAACAAACAACAACTCCACGAAGCTCAATGGACTGAGAAAGCGGCGAGGAGTCGTCGCATGATCTCGCTCGAGAGAATGCATTGGTAGATGCATTGCGAGATCAAGTGGGGGAGCGACCCAAAGCAACACAAATGAAGGCACACTTGGAGTCGATATGAGATCGGACTCAAGGGAGGGTTGACCCATGGAATGGTGGGCATGAGGGCCACCATCAACTCAATGCAAAAACGAGGAGCGAAGCAACTTGGGTGTAACTTGGCAAAGTACCCAAGCCGCATGAAGGGAGCCAACATAGAAGATGGAACATGGAGCAGAGGCACAGTGCTTTCCTTGGACAAAGGTCAAGGACATGAACTCTTGTAGAGGCAAGAGCAGGATCATGTTGTTCCATGGGTCCTTCATTCTGACGGAGCGAACTCATCTTGCATGGTGCCAAAGACGAGGGGAGCTTCTGGGCACATGCACCTTATCTCGGAAAAGCATGTGATGGAGGAACTAAGGCGACTCAATTTGCGGAGGCGAAGTTGGGTTCGGAAGGCCTTAGCACGAGGCAAGAGGACGTAGAGGCGGGTACTCTTGAAGAATATACCGCAGTGTTGCCATTCAAGTTGCCATGAAGGAAGCGGTGCGCAGCGAAGATTATGCTGGTAAGGGCAGAGGCCCAGGATCCAGACAATGGTGCGCTAATTGCAGCGAAGTCGGGGGACTTCAGGAGCTATTAGGCGACGGACTGTCCTAACGGCGCTTCATCTAAGTGTGACCCAAGAGTGGGTGGATAAAGGTCGATTGTCAAAGGAGCGAACAAAATCGAAGGTGGAAGAGACCCTACGATGTATTGGCAGAGGCCACACATGGAGGGACCACAATTCGAGTTCATCCCACAAGGATCAGAATGCAATAGAGATGTCACCAGGAGGCGACATGGAGCAGCGGATCGTGGAACAGTTCGTGGCAATGCGATACACATGACATAGTCCCGTGAGGGACTAGATCATACGGAGGTATAATCGGAAGCTACTGGAAGCTCCACTTCGGTGAACAACACGACGGCAAGAAGGGCCATGAATTCACGGAGTGAAGGCCATGGTACCGTAGAGGCGGGTCTTCCATGCGTGCATCGAATTTTGCATCGGATGAAAGCCTTGGTCATCAGCATATGGGGGTTGTGTTCCACCAAGAGAAAAGTTTGAATGTAAGTACCAATGAGTCCCATGAGAGGGGCTTGATCATACAGAGGTATGATCGAAGCAACTGGAGAGTTGGACTGCTCCAGAGCTCATATTCGCTTAAGGGTGCCCGACAAGTCAGAGGACAAGGTCGAGTAAGCGAACGTTGCTACCAAGGAAGCTAAGGAGAACAGAATCGGTACAAACCCTACAACGTGATGGCAGAGGCCATGCATAAGAGTTGTAGTCTGTCTTTCCATCGACCAAAGGGAGCTGCTTGGATAACACAGAGGTGTTGAAGCAGGGGGTCGAAAGGGGCGAGGAAGCGACGACGAGTCCAGAGGGACTTAGCTACCCAAAATCAAGCATCAGTTAGAATGGAGGTGAACTCAGAGGAGTACCACGGAGACATATCTACTGATCGTGAAGAAAAAGGATGCAGATGCGAGGCGACGGATAGTAGGGCCATGGGCATGGTAGCGCCATGGTACCGTAGAAGCGGGACTTCCGTGAAAGGCATTAATCCCTTGCTCTCATGGGGGGAGAGCGCTTGGTCGGAAAAGGGGTCGAGGAGGTGGAGCATGCAGAGGCAAATCTCCAAGTACCGAGACAAGGCTAAAGGGCAGAGGCCAAGGAACTTCGTAAGACCGGTGTCAACGAGCTTCTCATCAAAATAGCCGAAAGTGAAGGACTTCGGGTCATGCAAGAGTGCACGACCAAGGAACGAAGCAGGTAGTACGCGGTGCTGTACCTTTGCTACTCAGGGGAGTAGGCGGCAGGGTTGATGGAGAAGACGGTACAATCCCAGAGACGACCAAATCTATTAGAGAATTACTCCAAATTGGGGTGAAAACTTCTTGCATTCCAGAAGTTCGATGGCATTGAGAAGGTAAATCACAGTAGCTAACTCAACACAAGGAGTGCAAACACTTCAAGTGCTTCAGAAGTGTGAGCAAAGAGCAGGCGAAGGCCAGTAACCAGCTCGATGCATGGAGTACAACCTCGAGGAGGCGGGGGAAGTCAAGTAACCTTTGCCTTCTCAATCCTTAAGAGAATGGGCGAAACCGAGTACCTCAATTCTCTTATCTATCCAGCAGAGGAGCTCTGCACAAGTTCAAAGTCTCTTCGAAGATAATGGAAGACAATAGTTGTCAAATCCTCACCAACGGTGATCAGTGCTACTGAGAGTAGATTGTCCGCTTCATTTCCCAATGAAATGCCAATCGAAAGCGGAAGTGATGCGAACCTACTTGGATGTGACAACTAAGTGAAAGAAGAGTCAATGAACAAATTTTGTGGAGGAAGGACCCAAAACTTCAGAAGTTTGCGAGACGATGCTCGTTAAAGCTCCAACAAGCATCCACCCAGTTCAAGCAGCATGAGGCATTTGAGAGACTGGCGCAGTAAGGATGGTCTTTTCCATCACCTGGAGGATCCGCAGGAACCAACAGGGATCAATACAACTCAGCCAACCCCACACTAGAGTCAGAGTCATTGGTGAGTTGAAGCAACCTAAGAAACTTAGGGAGCTAGTTGTGGAGAACAACCATCGGTGGAGAAGAAAGAGAGAAAGGGAGAAGAGAATGAGAGAAGAAACTTAGGGCTTTGGGTTTTTCTGCTCAAATCCTTTCATTTGGGATCTAATCCTTCAAAGGAAAGTGTTCTAACCCCATCTTACAGTAATCTTGATCTCTGTTCTTATCTCAAATGTGAACAATTCGAAATATTTTGGCTTAACTCATGATTTCTCTCTCGTTTGGTCACAAAACTGTGAATCTAAAATTTTTCGGTAATCTGACCTCTATGTATTGTTTCAGCTCTAACTTTTAGCACCCAACTCTGATTTGTGCAAAACTTGCTTTAGACTCATAAATCTTTTTTTTTTATACCTGAATTTAAAGATTTGGAGCAAAAATGCATCTCCGGTTTTTTATTGAAATCGGCCCTATGGATTCTACAAAACAAGGATTATAGTTTCTGACATTTCAATACTAAACTACTTAAAACTCCCTATTGGAAACTCTGATTTGTGCAAAACATACTTTGTTGTAAACTAGACTTATAGATCTATCTTTCAGTACCTAACTTGAAAGATTTAGAGCACAATAACTTACCCAGTCATCTGTTGAATTCGATCCTATAGAGTCTGCAAAACAAAGATTTTGTTCTCTAACCTTTGGTTACCAAATCATTTGTAACTCATTGTTAGAAACTTCAATTCATATGAAACTTGTTTTATCTGAAAGTAGATTGAAATATCTTTCCAATGATACCTTTATTGAGTAAATTGGAGCATAATTGATAGTTCGAATTATTTATAAAATGCCCCTCACAGATTCTGCCAAAATGGAACCTTTGTCAATTTTACCTATTTTAGTTTTATCTCTTTAGCAGTGATTTAAAAAGCGCTAGGCGCCAAAAGGCGCCAAGGTCCAAAAACGCCTGAGGCGCTCGCCCGAGCGAAGCGAGGCGCTAAAATATAAAAATATAAAATATAATTAATAAATATAATTATTTAAAATTTTAAATAAAAACATAAAAATATATAATATAATTAATAAATATAATCACATTAACAGTGTAAACCTGCTGACGGAGAAACGAGGAAGTAGCGGCGAGCAGCGGCAGCAGCGGCGAGCAGCGGCAACAACGGCGGCGAGCGGCGGCAGCAGTGGCGGCAGCAGCAGCGGCGGCAGCGGCAGCAGCGGCGAGCGGCGGCAGCGGCGACAGCGGCGAGCGGCGGCAGCGGCGAGCGGCGGCAGCAGCAGCAGCGGCGGCGAGTGGCGGCAGCGGCAACGGGAAAGGGAAAGGGAGCGGAAGGCGCGAGCAGCGGGAGGCCTCGAGGGAGGCGCGAGCAGCGGGAAGGCTCGCGGGAGGGCTCGAAGGAGGCGAGAGGGCTCGCGGGAGGCGCGAGCAGCGGGAGGGCTCGAGGGAGGCGCGAGCAGCGGGAAGGCTCGCGGGAGGGCTCGCAGGAGACGCGAGCAGCGAGAGGGCTCGCGGGAGGCGCGAGCAGCAGGAGGGCTCGCAGGAGGCGCGAGCAGCGAGAGGGCTCGCGGGAGGCGCGAGCAGCGGGAAGGCTCGCGGGAGGCGCGAGCAGCGACAGCGGCGAGCAGCGGCAGCGAGCGACGAGATCGCGATCGGGATCGGGATCGGGATCGGCAGCGGCAGCAGGTTAGTGTTGGGTTAGGGTTAGGGTTAGGGTTGGGGTTATATTGGTTTAGTTGGTTCGATTGAACCAACTAACAACCGAACCAGGACCGAACCAGACCTAAAATTCTGGTTCGGTTTACCCAAGCGCTCGCCTGAAGCGCCCAGCGCCTGGGCTCGGGCGAGCGCCCAGGCGGCGCCTGATTGAAGCGCGCCGCCTGGGACATTAGCGAGGCGCTCGGGCCTCCCCTCGCCTCGCCCGAGCGCCTAGGCGAGCGCCCGAGCGCCTTTTGCAATCACTGCTCTTTAGACATTAAATTCATCTAGCATTCTTTCTTCAATTAAGTTATATGTGATTACTTTGAATGCTTGTTTGCTCTTACTCTTTATTCCTTTCATATTTGAATGCATTTGTGAAAGATTATGTTTACATCATATTGACTCATAAAGGCACATGTACATTTCGTTGTTCCGCATGTGTTTCCGATATATGTCAATTTTATAGTCCAGAATGTCCTTTGTACTCTAGTGTTTGTAAGATTATTTAGACCTTTTGCAAAAATAGTAAAGGGATTATTTGAACCTTTGCCAGAAATGGTAAAAGGTATATTTTTAGAGCTCGTGATGCTATGTCGGCCCCCTTTGGCTTCATCCAAACGTGTATGGATGACGCTCGCAGACGTGGGAGATTATGTTTGGGATCCCACTTCACCTTCTATGTGTTTGATATAATACCCAAAGTTTTTGTTATTTGTTTCTACTGTGCGCTTTGGATAAGAATGAAATGAATACAACGTCAAATGTGACATTTAAACTTTTGTTTTATATTTGTCCTTTTGATAAACTCCGATATGTTTCATATGTCATTGATATATTTTGAAATGCCTCTTATGCCTCCAAAATGTTTATACGCTATTGATATGCTTTGAAATATTCTATATGTCATTGATATGCTCCAGTTACTCTTTATTTCATTGTTATGAACAAACCAAGCTTCGAATAAAATGACATTGCGATTCTGTATTCGATGAGTGGATATTTATGAATTCTTGTATCCCAACCTTGCATTTTAATATCTTGTTTGTTTGAAGCTGTCCTCTTTTGTCATAGATATGTTAGTCGCTTGATGAGCTTTATATGCTCACTTTGTTGCTATATAAATTTTTCAAGATAGTTTGTCGCTCGCTAAAATGTTAAAATTGAGCCAAGGCAGTGGAATGCTAGAAGATTTTGGGCAAAATTTTATTGGTTGATATATTTTTGTTGTATAAGTACACTTTGCATCTAATGAAATGTTAATGGTAAATCTGAACTTATATGTTTTATAAAAGTTTAAAGGACCTCTCATGTTGAGGATTTTGAAATGTTAAGTTTAATTTGTATAATGATATGAACTTGTGGTAAATATTAGTTTTATGATTGTATAGATTCCCACATTTTTGGATATATGATGTGATTAATGTTTTGTTGAATTGGCTTCGGATTTTATGAATCATCGAGTGATGTGGTGTGTGATTATAAACTGCACAGGTTTTATGGATGTGAATTTTGACTTGAATGTTTCTCAGTGTCCTCAAATGTTAGTTTGGATCATGGATTAGATTACTAAGGAATTATAACATTATTGATTTAAGACAAGGTCTCTCCTCCTGAATGTGATAATTTGGGGGCCGTGACAGAGGTGGCATCAGAATATGATTTAAGGATCACTAAGATATTTGATATATTTGATATGCAAAATATATTGAGGTTTAATAAATTATATAGAGATCGATGAAAATTTTCTTTAATGTCCTTTAGGAATCTACGATGCTGAGGACATCTAGTCCTCTTGCTTCATCTTCTTCTAAGTAATTGAGTGGGATGAAAATGTTGATTGGGGACATCAAATTAGAATAAACTAGGAATGGAATAATTTAAGGAGCTTAGTCCTTCCTATTTCAGTGGTGAACCTAATCCAATTAGTGGCAGAACGATGGATGATGCTAATAGAGAAAATAATTGATATCTTAAATTGCTCAGATGATCAGAAGATTTCTTTTGCCACCTTTATGTTGGAAGTAGAGGCTGCATATTGGTAGGAATAATAAAAAGAATTTTAGGAGATCAAGGGCAGGAATAACAAGGACAAGTTTACCAACAAAAATAAGAGAGGAAATGAATCAGAAAGAAAATAAGAGAGGAAATGAATCAGAAAGTAATAACAAGAGGGTCAAAACATCTAGATTTAGAAAGGAAAGTCACCGTAGAGGACTCAATCATATGCAAAATGCGATTTAAATCATGAAACAAGTCAGTGTTTTCAGGTAACTAGAGCCTATTTTGCTTATGGGAAGTAGGATTATAAAATAAAAGATTACCCTTTGAACAAGAAGAAAGAGTCATTGCCTCCTAGATCATCAACCCATGCCAGAATATATGCTATCACTGAATAAGATTCCAAAGCTTCTGAATCAGTGATCAAAGGTATTATTCACATTTCTAATGAAAATATAAAAGTTTTGTTTAATCTTGGTTCCAATCTATGTTTTATTTCGTAATATTTTGATTATCAATTGGGCATTCAACCCAGACCACTGGATTATATGCTATATGTAACTATGACTATTGGGGATTCTTGGACAATAAACTTGATCTGGTAATCTTGTCCAATTTCTATTGGAGAACACGAGCTTCTTGCTGATTTAGTTCTCCTAGAGATTTAGAGTTTTGATGTTATTCTTGGTATAGATTGGCTATCTTCTTATCATACAAGTATAGATTGTTATACAAAAATGATCACTTTTTGCATACTAGATCAGTCCATCTTTTATTTTGAGAGTATTAGATATGATTTATCTCCTTGCCTGATATCGACACCTTAAACTCATCGTCTTATACAGAAAGGTTATTTTTGTTATTTTGTATATATAAAGGAGCAATCAGATCAAAAAATAATCTAAATGAAATTCTTGTGGTCAAAGAGTTCCCTAATGTATTCTAGGACGATTTGCCTGGATTACCTCCAAACAGAGAGGATGAATTTGTTTTTGATTTGGCCCTTAGGACAACCCTCAATATCTAAACCTCCTTATAGAATGACACCACTCGAGTTAGTGGAACTGAAGAAGCAACTACAATGACTATTAGATGAGGATTTTATTCGGCCCAGTGTTTCACCATGGGGTGCTCCAGTGTTGTTAGTTAAGAGGAAGGATGGAACATTGAGGCTTTATATTAATTATAGATAGTTGAATCAGGTGACCATAAAAAACAAGTATCCTCTATCCAAAATTGATGAATTGTTTGATCAATTGCAGGGTGTATTAGTACTTTCTAAGATTAATCTAAGGTTGGGTTACTATCAATTCAAGATCAAGAAGGAGGATATTCCAAAAACAGCTTTTAGAACTCGATATGGTTACTATGAGTTCTTAGTTTTGTCTTTTGGTTTGAGTAACGCCCCTATAATTTTTATGGATCTAATGAATAAAATATTTAAGTCACCCTTAGATGATTATGTAATTGTATTCATTGATAATATATTAATATATTCGAGGAATAACTAGGAGCATAAAGAACACTTGAGAAATGTCTTGTCAATACTAAGAAAAAAGAAATTGTATGCAAAGTTCAACAAATGTGAGTTTTGGTTGAATGAAGTCGCTTTCTTAGGCCATGTGATTTCAAAGAAGGGTATCTCTGTTGATCCAAAGAAAGTGGAAGCGGTAGTTAAAAGGAAAGTACCAATGAATGTGACAGAAGTTAGAAGTTTCTTAGGCATGGCAGATTATTACAAAAGATTTATGGAGGGATTCTCTCGAATTGCCAGTCCACTCACCAGACTAACTCAAAAGAATGAAAAATTTGAATGGGGTGATGATTGTGAGCAAAGTTTTCAAAAGTTAAAAAGAAGATTGACAAGTACCTCTATTCTCACTATCCCAAGTGGTAACGAGGGATTTGTAGTTTGTACAGATGCTTCGAGAAAGGGTCTTGGTTGTGTTTTGATGCAAGATGAGAAAGTGAATGCTTATGCTTCTAGACAATTGAAAAGTTATAAACAGAATTATCCAACTCATGATCTAGATTTGCAGCAATTATTTTTGCTCTAAAGATTTGGAGACATTACTTATATGAGCGGACCTTTGAAATCTTTACCGATCATAATAGTTTAAAGTACATTTTTACTAGGAAAAAGTTAAATATGAGACAGCAGAGATGGATAGAACTTCTAAAGGATTATGATTGCACCATCCGTTATCACCCAAGTAAAGTTAATGTTGTAGCTGATGCACTTCGTAGAAAATTTACAAGTTTTATAGCTAGTCTGGTTGTGAAGGAATGGAAGCTACTGGAAGAAAATTGTGATTTGAATGTTATGAGGAGAGGGCAAGACTCAATGATAGCGATGGCCTTTATTCAGGTTCAATCTGGTCTCATTCAACAAATTAAAGAAAGACAACTCCAAAATCCACGTTTAATCTACTTGAGAAATAAAGTAGAAAGAGGCCATAAAGCAGAGTTTTGAGTTTCAATGGATGGCCTATTAAGATTTGGGGATAGGGTATGCGTCCTTAATGATCCAAATATGAAGAACCAAATCCTGAAGGAAGGTCATAATTCTAAGTACACCGTGCATCCTAATAGCACTAAGATGTATAGATATCTCAAAAGTCACCATTGGTGGGAAGGCATGAAGAAAGAGAGTGCAATATATGTTTTAAAGTGTTTGACTTGTAAATAAATCAAGGTAGAACACCAGAGACCTGGAGGTTTGTTGCAACCTTTAGATATTCCTGAATGGAAATAAGAATGTGTAACTATGGATTTTGTTTCGGGTCTACCCAGAACCTCTAAAAAGCATGATGCTATTTGGGTTATTATTGATAGGTTAACCAAATCTGCACATTTCTTATCGATTAATATAACTTATTCTCTTAAAAGGCTTACAAACTTGTACACTGATAAAATAGTAAGACTTCATGATGTTCCAAAGGAGATTATCTTTGATAGAGACTTTAGATTTCTTTCTAGATTGTAGAGAAGATTACAAGAATATATAGATACCAAAGTCAAAGTTTAGCATTCCTTATCACCCTCAAACGGATTGAGGATTTGCTTAGAGCTTATGTCATGGAGTGGAAAGGTGAATGGGATAAGGATATCTCTTTTATTGAGTTCACTTACAATAATAGTTATCATTCAAGCATTCAGATAACTCCTTATGAAGTTTTATATGGATGAAAGTATAGAACACCTATATGTTGGGAGGAAGTTGGCGATAGAACGTTGTTAGCACCAGACAAAACATAAGAAACTACCAAGAAAATTCAAGTTATCAGGAAAAAGTTAAAGATTGCACAAAGTCATCAAAAGAGCTATGCTGATAACAGAAGATGAGATATCGAGTTCCAAGTAGGGGATTTTGTATTCTTGAAGGTCTCCCCTTCTAAGAACATGGTAAGATTTGGGAATAAAGGAAAGTTAAGCCCTAGATTTGTTGGACATTTTGAGATCATTGAGAGAATTGGTTCTATCGCTTACAGGCTTGCCCAGCCACCATCTTTATATCATATCTATAATATATTTCATGTTTCAATGCTCAGAAAATATATACCAGATCCATCTTATATCATCAAGTATGAGCCGATTGTGATCGATAAATACTTGTCTCACATGGAAGAGCCCCCTCAAATTATTGATAAGAAAGAGAAGTTCTTAAGAAATAGAATCATTCCTCTAGTTAAAGTGATTTGAAAGCATCATTCTATGGATGAAACGACTTGGGAGCGATTGGAGGAAATGAAGAAAGCTTATCCTCATCTTTTCGTCGATGAAGAAAGCTTATCCTCAAATTTAGAGGACTAAATTTTTCTTTTAACGGGAAGAGAGTGTAATATCCCTCATTTTTTAATTTTCATAAGAACTTATTTGTGATGAAATATTCTGTTTTGAATTATTTATAAGACCTAGTAGTAAAAAAAAAATCTGAGGACCTATTTGTAAACCCTAAGGACCTAATCATAAATATGATTAATACAAGGACTAAACTGAAAAAAAAAAAGCACAAAAAGACAAATCCCACCACCTCAACATTTCTGCCTTCTTCCTTAAGAAACCTAAGAAGGCAGCTAGTTGTAGAGAACAACCATCGGTGGAGAAAAAAGGGAGAATAGGAGAAGAAAAGAATAGGAGAAGAAAAATTAGGGCTTTGGGTTTTTTTTGCTCAAATCCTTTCATTTGGGATCTAATCCTTCAAAGGCAAGTGTTCTAATATCATCCTACAGTAATCTTGATCTCTATTCTCATCTCAAATGTGAACAATTTGAAATATTTTGGCTTAGCTCATGATTTCTCTCTCGTTTAGTCACAAAACTGTGAATCTAAAATTTTTCGGTAATCTAACCTCTATGTATTATTTCAGCGCTAACTTTTAGCACCAAAATGGCTTCAACTCGCTTCTCGTAGGAGGCTCTAGTGGGGGGTAGCCAAGTTGGAATACTTCGGGAAGCATCTTGTGAATCTGAGTGGTAGGCTTTCAAGTTGCTTGCGTGGAAGACATTGTGAATTTTGAGTCATGCCGGCAATTGCAACTTGTAGGAGACATTGTCTACCCTACTAATGATTGGGAAGGGTCCTTTGTACTTGCACATCAATCCCTTGTGTACTTTTTGCTTGAAGAACTAGAGTGATGCAGGTTGGAGCTTCACCAACACCATGTCGCAAACTTTAAACTCTTGTGGTCGCCTTCCTAAGTCTGCCCACTTCTTCATCTTTTTGGCCACCTTCTCTAAATAAGCCAACGCAATATCTATATTTCGATGCCATACATTCGCAAAGTAATATGCTGACGGACTACTCCCGGTATACCCGATCACCACGGTGTGAGTCGACAGTTGCTATCTCGTAATGATCTCAAAGGGAGTTTTGTTGGACGCAGAGCTCTGCTGCAAGTTGTTGGAGAATTGGGCAATGTCCAACAGCTTTACCCAATCCCGTTGGTTGGCACTCACGTAGTACCGAAAATAAAATATTGCTCAAGGAGCGAATTTATTCTTTCAGTTTGGCCATCCGTTTGGGGGTGGAGTCTTGTGGAGAAGCATAACTTGGACCCTAACAATTTAAATAGCTCGGTCCAGAATCGTCCCAAGAACCGAGCATCTCGATCGTTGATGATATTGTGCGGGAATCCCCAATACTTCACCACATTCTTCATCATCAACTTGGCTGCCTCCTCTGCTGAATAGTGTAGGGGTGCAGCAATGAATGTTGCATATTTTGAAAACCGATCGACCACCACGAGTATCGATCTGAGTCCCCCTACTGCCGACAAGCTTGAGATGAAGTCTAAGGAAATGTTCTCTCATGGCCTCTCCATAAGAGCTAATGTTCGGTGAATGCCTAGATGTTCAGCCCAAAGGGAATCGTGACACTCTCTCGGGAGTTCATGCCTCAAATTGTTCGCTTGAGGAACATAAACCCTATTCCATTTTGTGTAGACGAGTTTCTCCTGGACCCCAAATCGTCGGATCTTGCCTTTTTTGATTAATTGCATCAAGGTTACTGCTTGGGGATCACTGTGCAATCTATCCCTGATCCTGGAAAGGAAGTTAGAGTGCAACTGACTTGCTTGGCCTCCGCCCTCTAGTTGCATGGCATTCGCCAACTCCACTTTCCGGCTCAATGAACCAACAAATACTTCTCGATACTTCATTGAACCAATAGATACAAGCCGTACTGAGCAGCAAGGAGACTTGACCAAAATTTCACTTATATGGTAACCATTGACATTGTTAAACATGAGCTAGCACATGCAAAGACACACTACATGTCGGTCCTGGTACTTCTCAGCAGTTTGAGCCACCACTTGAACCAATATTCACAATATTGTTACTTGACATACTGTGCATGTTTATTAATATTTGTCATCCACCTTGAATTGATTAGTGCTTGAAATATATTTCATTAAAGATCTTATATATTTAACTTTAACAGAAAACTGCATATTCACCCACATAAGGCATATCAACTATAGAGTGTGACATGAAGATCCATGTACCGCTTTCCCTTATTAGAACCTTCCCATGGATGTTCTTTTGGAGTCAGTGGCAGTTAATCACCTATTCAGGGAGCAATTCAGAAAAATGCAGCTTATGTCCCATCATAAAAGAAAAATGCAGCACCTATTCAGGGACTGCACTTTCACTAGCTGAGGATACAGTTACAGAACAACATATCTCTAGCATCTTGTATGTTCTCTTGAGATTCTTTTGAGTACCTTTTGTCTGTATTAAGACCACTGCAACATATTTGGCATTCCCAGGCTGTACATTGGTGTTGAAATTGATGGATGGAATGTGATCAAAGAACTTTTGATTCCATGGAATGTGTATCCCAAAAGGTAGAAAGGGTCACAAAGTTGGAGTTTGCCCTACCTAACCTGAAATTGCTACAGAAGGTGACCCTGCTAACAGTTAGGGGATGGGTTTTTGCCTCCATTCATGAGAAATTATTATTTTCAAAATGACATCCTAACCTGAGAAGCATACCAACTCTCGAAAATTTTATGATAAAGAAACATAAATCTGTGCCTCAGAACAAAAGCTAATTCTTCTAAATCCTATACATTAAGCAGGAAATGTCAAACTGGAGACCAACATAAAATCACTAGAGCAATCATGAGAAAAAAGGAAGTTTGTCACCTTTCATGATGATTTCATTGGATTCCTCATGGAAGGAGCTGTTTAGTAGGGGATATTTACTCAATGTCATTGACAGAGACTTTATCAGAAACGGAAGAAATGTAAGCTTCACACTCTGATCCTTATTTTCTTTCTGCAAAGCCGCTTTAAGTTCTACAAGAGCATTACAATTTACTTCTTCAAAATAATGAAAGTGTGGAACTTTTGCAGCCATGGTCATCGATCTAACCATAGACCTCTGAAATCCCCTGAAATAACATTAGCATTTGGTCATTCTCACCACAAACATTCTATCAATGAAGTTAAATAAAGAAAACAATATGAACTCGTAGTATCCCAACTATTTAGGATTGGCTACAAGGATCCTTTCCCACCAATTAACTTTTTCAATAGTCAAATCAAAAGAAATCAATTTATTTATTGTTTCTAATAATGTTTCATAAGTCTCCCTCCATCTCTTCATCATACTATAATCTTAATCAACCCAACTCATTGAGTTGAGACCAAGATTTCAAATATAGGCCAGACCAGCACATATTGATGGGTAGTCACTGTCCAATAAATTATTAGTACCAAATCATATAGATTCTTTTTTTTTTTAAACTAATTCTTCAAGTTGGTAGATCATCACATATATTGGTACAGAACCAATCCAACTAGTTGCCGAAAGCAATGTTGAACCAATATCTAAAACCTTGGCGGAGGCCCCTATCCTTTGGGCCTATTCATACCATCGTATACAGTTCTTCCTAATCTTACTTGGAGCTACACCTATGTATCAATGAAAATATTTGTTCTTCTATCTTTCTTAATAATCTCATATATTTGTTGTACTAGCCCAACCTCATATATTTGTTGTGTGCACGTGTGTGTCTATATATATGTATGTATATACATATGTATATGTAATTATACCACATTAATATTACTATATATTTGTTTCCTTTATAAAACCCATCACAAAATATTAGCAACTCTGCTATAGGGCTTTGATAAGTTAATAAAAAACCAAACTAATTTTCAGAAACGCTCATCTTTGACTTAGTCCTTGTTTAATCAACTCTCCCACTATTCCAATGGTGCATGGCTTGCTAGCTTATTTATACTATAGTTTAAGAAACATTTTATTATCTCACAATTAGATGCAACATGATTCCTCATAAGTTATCAATCTAGATGATGTTTTGTATAGCATCAAATAGAAATGTTCTTTATGGGTCGTCATTCAACATGCGGCCAACAGAGAACTCCATATGAATTATGATTTGAGTTAGCTAAGGAATGCCTTTTTTTTTACCTGAGAGGAATTTTCTTATCTGCATAACACATTGCATCACCAATATCCACATGAAATCCTTTCCCATCTTTCAACAGCTCAAGTTCTTCAGTATGCTCATCAACAACATCCAAAAGAAATGGTCCTTCTTTGCAGATATTCTTGCTAGCAGCATATTTCAGAACATCTTCTTTCAAAACCCTTCCATTCCTTCCAGTTCCACAGATATCATTTATGTCAACACTGTATTGTTTTGCAAGATTCCTGACAGCAGGAGTAGATAGGACTCCCCCTGAAGCTTCTGGTTTCCTTGATGTACTTTGAGAATCTAAACCAGTTGATCCAACATCCAGAGATGTCATATTTTCATCATCCTCAGATCCAAAAGGAGTTTGAGCATCATCAACTACTATCTTCACCAATGTTTCTCCAACCTGAAAATTTTAACTCGAAAACTGAAGGATCTTCCAGAATTTAAAAATCCAGGAAGTATACATTTGCATGCATATTTATCCATTGGTTTCTTTGACTTCTGGGTTGATAATAAACAAGGTCACTTTGCTAACATCACATGAGCAGCTAAGAAGGCAAATACTACTGAAGTAGGGTAGTGAATCAAGATAAAAGAAAAGGTAATACTGACAAACAAAGCTGCTGATAAACACTAATCAACAACCAGGATAAATCTTCAGTGAACTAGATCAGACTAATTAGGGAATATGTTAACTCCAATAAATGCACTATTTAGGTAGTGCTTCAAATTGACAGCCAAATTTTATTTGATTTTAATGCCTCCCACCATGTTCACCTCCTATCCATTTGTGATAACTATTTCTATACTATATGCAACAAGAACTTATTTCAAAATGGTCAATGGTGCATAGCACACAACATATATACTACACATAAAAAACATGACGACCACAAATAAACATGACAAACAAAGAAAATTTGGATTATCACTGCCAGTATGAATTTTGCCCTGTTAAATTGACTAAAAGTATACCTGTACTGGTGTCACCAATCCAATTCAATTCATTCATTTTTTTTTCAAAGGAAGACTGATCTTGGGAAAATTGTACTCAAACATTCTGCAGTACAGTGATTTCGGAATTCTACATCCAAAACAAATTGGAGATGTTCCGTATTTTTCTGAATCTACATTTACAGAAACAAACATTTGAAGTCTTAAAAGCTTGCACTGTTTTGTTCTTTAATTTTCCTTGGTGCTCACTCCCATCTTTTCAGTTTAGTGCCTGTATTGCCAAAACAGTTTAAACTGAAACAAGATAGCTAAGATGATTAGATTAAAAACTTCATTTAAGTAATGTCAGATAATCAAACTAAATTTCCTAGTTCAAGTGGTAGAAAAGTATATTATTCAATTTTGTAATAGTGTTTTGCACCATATCTTTAATATCATAGACATTACTCCTAGCATGTAAGCTCCAGATTTTTGCTGCTGCATATGGTAATGTTGGTGATCAAAATCCCAATCAAAGACTATTTATAGTGACAGCTGAAAAGGTCAATTGACACTGATTATTACATCATCGATGTTCAACAGAATACCATGTAATTCATTCAATTACCCCTGAAATGAGAAAACGGATTTTATTAATGAATGACAAGGCCATTTGTAGACAATTAGACATGTCAACCCACCTTCACAATATCACCAGGAACATAAAGCATCTGAACGACTTTCCCCTTGAATCGGCTGGTAATTTCTATAGTTGCCTTATCACTCTGTACTTCACAAAGCCTTTGAAATTCTTCTACCAGATCACCCTGCGCAAAAATAATTTTCAAAATTCATCTATTACATGACTAAATTATTAGATGAATATGATTTTAGCTTTTAACAAGTACCAAAAATCATGTTCTGTTAAGATCTCAGTGAATTCAATCAGGAATATAAGTAATATCTGATTCAGACAAAAAATAAAGGGTCTCATGTGAGATGCAAGCACCTTACAACTAACTTGAGTATGAGTGAAGGAAGCATCATGTTTCATTATCAATGGAAGAGAAGTAATGTTTTCCACTTAAGTTTACATGATCTGTTGTCCCAAGGGACAAAGTTGGCTATGCAGGTATAATGACATATCTTCTTGTACTTAGACTAAAGAATATGGCAATATCAGCCAAAAGTAGATCCACAAAGATGTAATCAATCCTGCTTTTTATTAAAAGAAATTGCATGCTTATTTTGCACAAAAGAAAATTCCTAAAGATATCTAATAATTTAAGGTCTATAATTTGCTTCACTTAGTTCCAAACAATTCTAACTTTTTGAACTGTTGAATACTGGTGAACACTATCATTTTCATGCATGAAAACAAAGTCCACGAGATGGAAACTTGAATCTCCTTGAATATTATCTGACATAATCACAATTAACAAGCAGCTATTTTAAATGATTATAGTGAGTTAACTAGTTTCTTTATTGTGACCAGGTATTAAGGGTTCAAGTCCAGCTGTTTACATATGTAAGGAGCCTCCACGAATATTACATTGCCAGAAGAATGTTGTAGTATACATACAGACTGTTGCTTATGTTACACACTTTATAAGATGTACTAAACATAATACATTGCATTGAAAAAAATAAAAGCAATTTATATTAGATTATGTATCACTGTCTTATCATTATTTTGATGAATAATAGTTTGCACAATATTTTCGACTCCCGTAATCCTTTATGTTTACTAAAGACCCAACATCTCTTTTTGGCCTATCACAGTATATTGACAATTTTTTTCTTAACAATAATTCAGACCTCCAATGGATATTCAACAAACTTCCCTAGTGTCAAAATAGTGAACACTCCATTACAATTGAATAGAAAAACAACTCCAAATAACATTTATAAAAATTGATCACAAGGACTTGTAAGTTTCGAAATTGTGATTTAATTACAGTTTACGTTAATTTCAAAATATGTGCAGCTATTGGCTATCATAAAATTCATATTCTTTAGAACTACTGACAGAACCACAACCATGGTGAAAAATGCGACTACCAATCTACTAACATAATCACCTTCATCTTATAAGGTCTGCATAATAATCTCCGCAAGGAATCAGCCATTTACAACAACAAGAGAAGAAACCTATCTCACCTCACTCACGAACCATTTCAGGAGCTCGCACTCGGCAATCCCTTCCCCAGTCTGCGCTAGAGTCACGTCCACCACTTCGCCTCGGGGAACATCAACCCACGCCTGACTCGAAAAGCGCCGATTCGTAAATCTCGCACAAAAACCCTCCATCTGTGCAATCAGTTTGACCGAAGAAAACTGTCAAGGCGCATACTCGGAATGAACTCGAACAAGGAAAACGAGTGTAGATGCTCACAGAAGAGAGACGGGTGAAGCTCCGACCGCCGGCGTGGAGCGGCGAGAAGGGGAGAAGAGAAGACAGATCCGACCTAGAGGGTCCGGATTCGAGCGGAGGCGACGGCACCGGTTGCTGGAGTGTTGCGGCGTAGACCGGAGTACCGGCCGGAGAGCGGCGGAGCGGCAGGCGAGAGACGCGCATCGAGGCCGCAAGGAAAAGAGGATTTGGCGACCGCCTTGGAATCATGTTGGTACGGAGATACAGAAATGAAACGAGCCAATCACATCCGGTTTTTATAGATAACCATGACTTAGGAGGCGTGCGCGAAACGTGTAATAATTGTTTTTTGGCTGGAAGATACTGGGAACAGGATAGTACAAAGTTTAGGGACCGATGGGGGTGACGCTGACGCGGCATCATGTATGCAGATTTATCAACGAGGTTTGTCAAATAAAATAGTATATTTTTAAAAAAAAATATTTACTCTTCTATTTTTACCAAAGTGTATTTTTATAATTATTTTTTTTATTTTAATTTTTTATTAATTTAATACAAATATCTTTGTCCCACTATCCACCTATAATCAATGGCTACCAACCCTAGTTCTCACGGCGAGCAATATAATCACACCCCCTTTTCCTTTTTTATTCTCTTTCTCCTCTCATAGTCTCTCTCTTTCTTTATTCTTTTACCACGATTTTTGTACAGCATCATTTTCAATCATAATCTTATCTTATTTTTTCAATAATATCATAATCATTATGATTATTTTGGAGTCGGAGATAATGATGACGATAGTGTTGACATGGCATCATGTATAAAGATTTATCAACGAGACTTTGCCAAATAAAATAGTATATTTTATCTTTAAAAAAATATTTACTCTTCAATTTTTACCAAATTATGTCTTTATAATTATTTTTAATTTTATTTTGTATCAATTTAATAAAA